>NW_013667850.1:136964-151260 GCF_000517525.1 Limulus polyphemus | reverse complement strand
CATCATTTCACACATAGGTCAAACTGTGGAATGTTTGTAAGTGTACAGAACAAAACTTGGTCCATCATCATTTCACACATAGGTCAAACTGTGGAATGTTTGTAAGTGTACAGAACAAAACTTGGTCCATCATCATTTCACACATAGGTCAAACTGTGGAATGTTTGTAAGTGTACAGAACAAAACTTGGTCCATCATCATTTCACACACAGGTCAAAATATAGAATGTTTGTAAGGGTACAGAACAAAACCTGGTCCCTCATTACCTCGTCATTTCACATACAGGTCAAAACTGTAAAATGTTTGTAAGGGTACAGAACAAAACCTGGTCCCTCATTACCTCATCATTTCACACACAGGTCAAACTGTGGAATGTTTGTAAGTGTACAGAACAAAACTTAGTCCCTCATCATTTCACGCATAGGTCAAACTGTGGAATGTTTGTAAGTGTACAGAACAAAACTTGGTCCCTCATCATTTCACGCATAGGTCAAACTGTGGAATGTTTGTAAGGGTACAGAACAAAACCTGGTCCCTCATTACCTCATCATTTTACACACAGGTCAAAATATACAATATTTGTAAGGGTACAGAACAAAACCTGGTCCCTCATTACCTCGTCATTTCACATACAGGTCAAAACTGTAAAATGTTTGTAAGGGTACAGAACAAAACCTGATCCCTCATCACCTCATAATTTCACACACAGATCAAAATATAGAATATTTGTAAGGGTATAGAACAAAACCTGGTCCCTCATTACCTCGTCATTTCACATACAGGTCAAAACTGTAAAATGTTTGTAAGGGTACAGAACAAAACCTGTTCCCTCATCATCTTGTCATTTCACACACAGATCAAAATATATGCTACTGTAAAAAATGGGAATGTTTTTATACTTGTTTTCTACAGAACAGATGGATGAATTAACCAGTGGTCTTCATGGTCCACGTGGCCATTCTGGCCATGGAAGGCCAGGTACACCAGGTCTGCCTGGAAAACGAGGAATTCCTGGTAAGCTCAAACATAGAGTATTACCTGTACCAATGTCTGAATAATTCACAATAATACATTAGTAGCACCAATGATGTATGTTCTTAAAAGTTCTATATAAATACAGGATTACTGTATAATTAAAAAACATTTCAAAACACCATAATTTCACTTTTAAGTGAATTTGAGAAGCTTTTTATTTTTAAGTTCTTACTGTTGTTTTATTCAATTGTGTGTGTGTGTGCGATACATATTATCAAAGGTAGAAACATTCATATATCCCTTACTTACTTCATGAACTTAAGGAGATGCAGGAAGTCCAGGTTTACCTGGAGAAAGGGGATTTCTGGGAATGCAAGGGCTACCTGGCTCTCATGGACACTCCGGTTCTAAAGGTAAAGGAAGAGATGGCTTTTTAATTTTATAGAGAGTCATAATCTTGGATATGGTTTTATTTTTGTAGCTGTTGTTGACTAAAATTTTATATACTGGTGTTAACTACATGATTCTTGTTATTCTAGTTATAAGATACTTGTAGATAAAAAAGAAGTTTTTATGAGTGTCATAATGTATACTACATTTCATTATTTATTGTAAAGGTTTATGAATGTTCATAGTATTTCCTATGATGTAAGGAAATAATCAATATATCCAATGCTACAGCACTTATAAACTAGAAAGTAAATGATCCATGTTAATAGTTCTTTACTTAGTTTTTTGTGAAAGCACCACGGGTTACTTATGCAATTTTTATTGACAAATAGTTCAAATGTAAAATATTTTTATGACACCCATTATTCTCACTTTATATATATATATATATATATATGACATTGAGCTGCTTTTGTTGGCACAAATACTTCAGAATTTAACATGTCTTTACATATAGAAAGTATGTAAAAGTGAAACCAGTGAAACGAAGTTGGTGATTTAAGGAAATGCTACTAAGAATTCAGTACATTTTTACATTAAAGTCAGTTAGTCCAGAATAAAATTGTTCTTGATCTCACTGTATTATTTATAGTGTATCTTTAGGGCTTTGTGGTAATTTAAGGTTAAACCATGCACCATAACAATTAGAGATTTGAGGATCTAATATGTAGAAGGACAGGAATAGATGGAATAAAAAGCACAGTTTGAAGTTAGAATAAAAATAAAACACTACTTTTTTGAGGAAAAAATGGAAGAGCACATTTTATTTGTGAAATAGTTTATTTCCTTGGTTTCTACATTTGACTTTACCATTACAATACAATAATCTTACCACGTAGGGTGAGAAACAAGTGCAAGGTCAGTAGCGGTGAAGTTCATGACACAGATAAGACTTCATCAGCAAGTCTTGGATCTCCCAAGTTAAAAACAAACCTGGTTTGAAAATGCCAAAATACATTTGCTGTTTGTAGCTGGCCAATCAGGAAACCGGATTACAAGAATCCAGAAGTACCTTTGCTCTATATGACAGTTTTAAAGAAGTTCTCCTTGTTCAAGATAAAGTAAGATACATAAAACAGTAGATGAGATCTTTGAATAGACCAATTACAGATTGAAAGTAACACCTTGGACTAAATATAAGACATGACCTTAATCAGATTTAATATATGTTCAAAGTCAAAACTAAGAAAAAAAATGTTTTAATTTTGCAGATATGAAATATACACCATAGGAGAGTAAGGTATATAGTACTTGATTACTATAGCTTGATACACAGTAACTGTGTCAAGATCAAACTTATTCTTGAGTTTACTTTATTAACTTTAGAATTTCATACACATCTGCTGTTTCTCATGGTTAAAAAATAAAAGCAACAACACTGTTACATTTTCCAACAGGAAAGAAAGGTGATAAAGGAGAACGAGGTTTGGAAGGAGTTGGTATTGAAGGACCAATGGGTATTCAGGGTATACCAGGTAAGTTTTTTGTTTTTTTTCAATTTTAGCTAATATTATGTATTTACATTTGTTTGGTGCTTTAATATATGAAATGACTAAGTGTTATAAAACAACATTACTTCTTGTACTGTTACAACCTGCTAGTTAAAAGTTAATGTTTGTTAAATTTACATATACATTATAAGATCACTTGGTCATATAAGATCAAACATTCATATACTGTACAAGCTCTTAATTTAATATCACGCTAGTCAGATGGAAGTTGTAATGTACGCTGGTTTCGGAGTTAAGAGTACTCAACCTTGTTATCTTAAGCTTTATTATACTGAGGTATGTTATCTTATTATTTCAATGGTCTAAATAATTTCCTACTATGGTATTACTTTTCCTGTTTCATCAGAAGAAGTTACCTTCCAACATCTGGTCATAAATAGTGAATGATCAGTTATTGATTAAATACTGTAAACTGAAGCATCCTCATCTGTTGTAGATTTTAATATTTATTACACAAATGAAACTTGCAAATGAAGTTTGATCCTGTCAGATGTATTTCCACTGCTGTATGGTTCTTTCTTCCATAAATAGTTTTACCATTAGTTTACATTTCACTGTGCCCTTAGTTTATTTGTAGGTGTTGAAGTATTCTTTGTATTTTTCTGTTGACGTTGTTGGATTTATATAGATACACATAATAACAATAGCAATAACAAAAAGTTGAGCAATGCATTATCGTATTGAAGTAAACATTTTGTGTATTAACAGTATAATATAATTTTATAGGTCCAGTTGGACCTCAGGGATCCAGTCATCCTGGCCAGCCAGGTGAAAGAGGACCATCAGGAAGACAAGGTTTGCCTGGAGTCCAAGGTATTGTAGGTCCACCAGGACCTCCTGGCTATTGCAAGCTCTGCGTGTAATTACTGACTACTAGCTTCTAGAGATAGTGACATAAAACACACATTAAATTAGCCTACTGTTGTGTATCTCACAGACAAAATTGAAAGAGATTTTACTATAAAGAACCACAAAAGGTATAATAGTGATGTACAGAAAGAGAGAGAAACTGAGCAGGAAAGAAAAGTGCTTACTGTTATGATGGTAGTATGAAACTGTAGTTTCCAAAATATATTAATATTTTGAGAAACAAAACTTCGACATGTCTAGTTGATTATTACCATAAAAAAAAAGATATATCTAGAAATGATATGAGAAATAACGTGTTCAGAAAATATTCTGTATTTTTATCTATGTATGTTATACAGTATATGTGCTCAAGTGTAAACACTGCCAAAATTTATTTAAGATTTAAGCCAGCTCCAAGTCATTCAGAAAAAAAAAGCCTTGTATTGTGTATTCCTTAATGCAAGTTTTTTTATTGTTTAAACAGTACAGAAACATTTGCTATATTTACAAATAAACTGCATTTTGCTTGTTCAAAATATCTTTGGGTTTTATGTAAGTGTAAATTTTTATGTTAAATAATGTAAAAATTAAAAGCTTATGTTTGATTATTGCAAATACAGCTATAAGTCATAGCTGACCTTTTGCATAATTCTTATAAAGAATAAACTTTTCAATGATTGTCATGAAACTGAATCAATTGGAACCCCCTATCATTCTACATATTTTTTTAGATAGCGTTTATAATAATAGAATGCCACATCATTATTGCATGTTTCCTGAAAAATGACTACAAATTGTTCTTGTAAATAAAAATAATTTATAAAAGATGTTACAAAAGTGTAACATTGAACATTCCTGATTATGTGTGTGTGTATAACACCAAATCCAGTGAAGCACTTAATAATCTCTTAAGATAACAAGTGTGCTGAAGTAGCATAATAAGATTGATATTACCTTTAAACGGCTGAACACAGCATGCCATACTGTGGAGCTGAGGTTCAGTGTTTGGCATTCTGTTAAAGCCAAAACAAATCACCCTCTGCACTTTAGGACTATGAATATGCATTCTAAGAGTAATAGTCAAATCCAACTATTTGGTCCAACAAGAGTAGCCAAAGAGTTTGTGGTTATTGGTGCTGAATAGTTGCTTTTGCTGTAATCTATCACTTCAAAATTAGGAATGACTATTGCAGATATCCCTCATAGCTTTGCATGAATCAAGTCCAAACAAACAAACAAAGTATTGGAACAACACACACACACACACAAAAATCAAATCAAACCCCTCCTCGAATCTGTATTTGCATATTTATACCAATCTGCGAAGTAGCATGAGCTTACATGTCATCAGGTATAGAATCTCAGTTCTAAGTAAGATGTCTTAAGGTAAAAAGCTAACTGACCTTCAATGTAGGATTGTTATTGAGTGTCAGATGGGGGAGGAGGTATGCATGGTATGAGTATTCTCTTAATTGCCATTCACATTAGGCCTTCCCAAGTCAACTATGCTTATGTCCTTAAAAATGGAAAACAAAAGATCATGCCAATGTTGAAATTAGGACAGACAGGCCAAAATTATTGCCATATTTGACTGGAAGAGCCTAAAAATGTGTGGTAAAAGTAATTGCATGTCTGACATTGAATCCATCACCATAGAATTTGATGAACACGTACACTGTAATTGAGGCCATTACAACAACATGATTGGAACTGCATGACTAAGGTTTAAATAAAAGAGCTGCTGTTCATACCCCTTAGATTATAAACTACAGCAGAGCCTTGAATGCTGAGACATTTTGACCAATGCTGCACTATCATCTTTGATGGATAAAAGTTCTTGTATCTGCCATCCTGATAATGCACCTTGGTTTATTGCTGTGTGTGTGTTATATGTTTCAAGAACAACAACATTGAAAATCTGCAGTGGCCAACACTAAATCCAATCGAACCACTGTAGAATGTCTTGGAATGTTGTTTGAGGGCCAGAGTCAAAGACAATTATCTACCACTGAATTGGCACTTATTTTGAAGGAGGAGTGGTGCCAAAATGTGTTACAAAGTGTTACTGAAGGGTCTGTGCCATGATTTTTGCCAGAGGTGGATCAATATTCTATTAGAAATGGAATGATTGGGAATTAGTGACATTTCATATTTCCTTACTGTTTCAATACTTTTGGTGATGTTGTTTGTGTGTTACCGACAGTTATGTGAGCATAATGTATATGCTGGATTTAAATATCATTTCACAATCCAAGATATAAGAATGTACAGATGGAAGGCAATTTGAAAGCTTTTTATGAACTACATAAGATTGAATTAGTAATATTCTTTAAGAAATAGCAAAGCCTGTGAGTCTCTCAAAGGCATTAGATAAACAAGGTGCAATGTGGTTCTGTATGGAAAAGTGACTATTTTAAATTGCAGTGCCTCTATGGAGATTATGCTTTTTGAAATATATTTCAGTATCTTATATAAAGAAATAAACAGGGGATAAATTGGAAAAATATTTTTAATGTTATGCATGTGACAAAACCAAGCTGTTGTGACGTGCATTTAAAATAACAGGTTCGATTCTTTAGATTTAAAAATAAAACGTGTAGTGTTTGAAAATATTCTAAAATGCTAACTATATATTTAAAAAAGTGTAATTCAAGTATCATTAACTGAATTAACTCATTGGGCAAATTAAAACAAATGTTATAAAAATATCATTGTGGAAATCAAGCCCACTCAACTCACAGTTAACAATATCCAGGAGTGACAGGTAGCTTAGTCATGACATTGTTTATAAAGTGTATAATTCTTTTTAACATAAATTAGAAAACAGTACGTGGATATAGCACAAAAAGATATACAATAAGAGAGACACTGTAATGTTTTCCATTATAGCAGACTTTTTGTGAACACTTGGTAAACGGCCACGTCCGAAACCCCTACAGTCAATTTATATACATCCTTATATTTGGAACATTAGCAGCACCCACTACCACAACGGATTTCTTCAGCTCTTTGAGCCAAATAATGGGATTGAATGACAGTTTTATTATGCACCCACACCTAAAAACATGAGTCATTTTCAACAGTAATACGTCTTGGGCTATGGACCTATTAATTATGGCCCAATGAGCTAACAACCACTATGTCCGTTCTCAACCAAATTTTGTTAGACTTGTTAACGATATTGTATAATCAACAAGTGAAAATGGAATGTAGTCATTAATATTTAAAAAAAAAATTGTGAACGTAAAAGACAAGGTTGTGTCAGGTATAAAGACTAACATTATATGTTGTGTCAGTATGTAGATCTTGCTTTAAAAATATTTTTTGCAGAATGTTGACCTTACCGAGATATATAGGACAGACAAGGGGGGGGGGAATGGATCATACACAGGATATTTGTAACATTGTGTGCAAGGTAAAATCACAAGTCTTCGCCAGAGAAGAATTATAAAAAATCTATATAGACATTAAACCTGGTATAGAGCTCAAGATTTCGGAGCTGATGAGTCAGAGTTGAATCCATGCAAAATCATAAAATATTTCTCCACTAAGCATTGGGTGCATTATAAGACTGACAGTCAATTCGTTAGCGTGGATGGTGGGCATAATGGTGCTGTTGACTCTCTGGATGTCCTCTTTTTAGTAGTTCAATATTAAGGATGGCTGTAGGTAGTTTTCCCATCAGAACAAAGTATAAGTACTGAAAGCCATAAATAAGTCTTAAATCGTATGAGAACTTCGAGTATTTATGTAGCTTTCAGTTAGATAATATGCGACAAAATTAACTTCAGACATCCATTAATTGATTCTCTCAAAATTTTGTATGATACACCTATTGTTACAAAATACCTTTCAAATAATTTAACTTGTTGAGTGGATCAAAAACTCACTTGTTATAACATGTATACGAAAGTCTTATCACATTATTTAAAATGGGTTTGATTCAATTAATTTGTGTTTAAAAGAAATCTATAATTTCGGGATTCGAACTCTCGTAATTGGCAAAAGAACAAATAAATGAAGCACAAAGGGTTCGGGAAGAAGATACAAAGTATTTTATGATACCTTATTTAAAAAAAAAAATCGATCTGATCAGGACATTTTATAATGTACGTTAAACTGTGAATTAAGCTTGCTGAAATCTAATATTCCTTGAGTAAAATATTTTTTGGATAGCTGACTCCCATCTTCTTTAACTTACAAGCAAACAATGTTACATGAGATAAAACGTGTACAGAAAAAAAACACATTTTATTATATTAAAAATTAAATATAGTTATGTTTTGTTTTTAATGGCCTTTCAAGGATATAATTTATAAAAGCTTCTAATTTTGTTGCTAGTATCTTATTAGTAGATTACGATGCTAAGTAAAGATCTATACACAAATATAGGGATAATTTGAAGTAATAAATTGAACTTTAAACTAAGCTTTGTTTACCAATGTATGGAAGACGAGTATACGGTAAGTTTGGGTGCCGTTGATAGTCTAGGTACATTAGTGAGTTTCTTAGTTAGAAAAGTATTAGTATTTTTAGTAATAGATGTGTGTAGCCGTTACCATGTAATGTATCTTGTATAAGCGAAATTTCATAGTGTAAATTAAAGTACATAGAACACAAGTCATAAGCTCTGTTTAATAAACACGTTACCAGGTGCTCTTGTATTCCATACATTGGTAAACAAAGCTTAACTTTAAAAAGCAAATTAAACATGTTATTCAAATTTTCACTGTACTCTGATGATGATGAATTTGGATATTAATTCAGTCTCTCAACTTTAGTAACCACAACCAAACTACTTTTATCTCCCCCCCCCCCCGCTGGGTCAGCGGTAATTATAACGCTAAAATCGGGGGTTTGAGTCCGTGTGGTGGACAGCATGCAGATAGACCACTGTGTAGCTTTGCGTTAAAAAACAACCATGATAATCACCTATCTCAGTAAATTTGTTTGTTTGCTTGTAGTTAAGCACAAAACTAAACAATTTGTGGCGTAATTGGTCCGCAAATTTACCGCTGTGCCACTGGAGGACATTTCAGTAAATTCAAAATTCTACAAATAAAGCTGCATTAGAAAATTTTATATGGCTCAACACTTTAGTATGAGATCTAAGAAAAGAAATATTAAAGATCGCCTATGTAGTTTCGTATTTTACACATCACTGTTGGTTTTTGTTTTAAGCATCCAATCTGGTAATGGTTGTGATTGATAAACAACAATATTCATCAATATCGCAAGACTTTCTTCGTCAGATAGTATACCGCTTTTGGCAGGTCCACAAGTGAAATCTTGTGATGACATAGTCAAAAACTGAACATATGGTAATATTGGTAACAAAGCTTCTCTCTGGTTGGCTGGTGTGGGTTCTTTTCCGTCAGTTTTACATCTTTCTTTGGACCATTCACAAAGAGCTTTCCATATATCAATGTCTTTTATATTAGAGTAAATATCTCGGTAGCTCATATTGTGGAAAGAGCCTGCACGTCTGTCTCTACGTTCTCCCTGCCTGAGGTAAAGTTTAGTTCCAAGTAATTTCTTAATGACATTGGTTGATGCAGTTCTGAAACTAATACTTCGAATATACTCATGAATGTTGTATAAAATGGTCTCAAAGGCTTTGTTAAAAAGGTTTTCGTCTTTAATGTCTTCAGCAAATTCGCAGACAACCGAGGCACTGGCAATAGAAAATCTTTCTGAAATAAGCTTTAGGCATGACGCTTTGAGTCCGTCAATCAAGTATTTGTCGGCTGCGTAATATATTTCTCTAGCAAAATGTATTGTTACTTTCGGGAGGTTCCGTCCGTACATATACCTTGAAAAACAACAACGATAATAATGTTATGAAAGTTATATACAGGATTACATTAAGCATAATACAATAACAATTATGTCAAATAATAATAACTAGACAACATACAAAATGTTTAAATATTATACTTGCAAAATACGCGAATTTGATATCTGATAACAAAATCGATATTTTGTATAACGAAATGTGACCTTAAAACATCGTATAAAATATAAGCTGTTTAATTTGAAAATATAAATTATATAAATATTTATATATTTAAATCTATATACACGTTAGACAAATTACACATTCTATAAAAATTCAATAAATACAATTCAATATTTTCAATAAAAAAAGATAATTTAGGATTGTTTGGAATAAAACTTTTCATTCAGAGGCATATTGATCACATATTATTTTTTAGCTTTCATATACAATATACTCGTTTTGTAGCATTTAATTTAAAAACAAAACTTCTATAAACACAATTACATTTGATTTGTTTTAATGACCATTTTAATAAAAATTTAGATCAATTTCAGCTTTTTAAGTTATTACTCCCTTAAAATTTTCACTCCCCCCCTCCTCTCCCTCCCCCCCCCCCCCCGAGTAGAAAACCTAGCTACGCTACTGTTTTCATTTACCATCACAAATACTTACATTAGTAAGTATTCAAACACATCTGGAGATACATCCACGATTTCTACACTGTCCTTTTCTTTGAGCTGGCCAAAAAACATAGCCTTAAAGACATCACTGGACATGGCAAGTATCAGTCGATGTGCTTTGAAAACTTTCTTACAGTTTCCTTGTCCAACACAAAACTGTACGTCACTTAATTCGTGGCAATCTTGAAGAATGTTTAACTTTTGTAGAATCCAACCCTAAAATACAAGTAATCTGGATCTAAGTTAACAGGAACCACTAGTAACACAATATTGTAGTCACGCAAGAATTGATTATAATATGATTAACATAAGTAAAACTTCTGTTTAAAACGTTTTGTTTTAATAAACTTTCATAAAATCATCACATTTCTTTCCATCATTTCACCGAAAGATAATTTTTCTTTGCGCTGAAAAATGTCGCGATTGGTTTCATCTTGCTTGCGTTGAGTTAACAGAGGAAAATATGTCGATTGTTTTCATATATTCAAAATTTGAATATGATTTTTTTTACAAATAAAACTGCTAAAACGCTTACACCTACGTACACCTGCCAATTATCCATTCCCGAAGCTAGTTCCTGGTAAAAGACGGATATATTTTGTGTATATATATAGGCGGATAAATCCGTTCCAGAATTCGGATCTACTTTTTCCTAAAAGACGGATATATTTTGTGCAAAAGGTGGATAAACCTATTCCTGAATCCAGTAGAATTGTCTAAAGGCATTATTCCGTAATGGGGATTACTGTATTGTTGCGGTCAAGTTTTGATAAGCGTGAGAATATCTGCAGTAAAAATCATACTGAAACTAGTACAGCACTAGAAATAGAATCAAAACTCACAGATATGTCTACTTATCCATTTATTCGCCTTTTACCATTTCTAACTAACACGTGGATATATCCACTTATCTGTCTTGTACCTTTTTCGCCCTTATGTAGACTTTAAATACTTCAATGGTTATCCATTCCACAGAAACTTGTTACAGCTTGACCCTATGTTTGCGAGGTAAATGGATAGTTGTACAACATAGTACAAGTTGGGTAAACTTGGGTTATCTTCATGTTGCATGTTGTTTGGCGTACACGTACTGTAAAGATTTAGGTATATCGTCCAAACAATAGGCTGACTTGTGTAACGAATTAGTTATTATATATTTATTTCAGTATCAACGTTTGTTTAATTTAAGTTTATGTTTTAAAACATGCGTAGCTTATAGTGTTAAACATGTATTGCAAAACTTCTGCCTATTCTCCAAAGTTGAAGAAGATTCTCGAGAGTAAGAATCAACAATATGTGCGTACGTAAATACTTGTGTTAGCGTCAGTATTGTTCCGTAAAACTGAAATTTCTAGAACGCCTCCATTCGCCTATAAATATAACCAACGCGATGCGCCAAAGAGAGTATCTATCATTAGTTTGCTATAGTCAGTGTGCTATAAACTTCAGAAGCTCTAACTGTGATTGTTATAACGCTTATCAATCTGAAAACTTCAGATATTTGACCAGGAGCATTTACAAAGTTCGAACATTACAACTCTTTTAACTTCAGTGGATTCACCTCGGACATTAATACTTTTACGAAAACATTACCTAACGTCATCGGTGGAAACTCAATTTCTAATAGGCGTATGATCAGCGAGAACTACAGGGCTAGCTAGCTCCCTACTAAGTGAATTGTACCTATATCAACTCGCTCATCGTGAACCCTCGAAAAGATATCAAGGAAGTTCCAAACTAGAAAGAAGACTTTATATTGCTTGTAAGTTTGTGAAACTTTTGTTTATAAATCATTGTTTGTAATAACTGTTATTGTAAATTGTATTGTTTTGTGTATATTAAAAAGAAAACGGTGTGTATCAATCTTGTTGGCAAATATCGTAAACTGACTATATATCGGCTTTAAAGTATAAGTTAACTACTAAATTTCAAGTATCATTTAACTCAATTGCAGGCCATTTGAAATTCTAATACGTAACACTTGAAATTGTGGCATTTTATATCTTTTATACTGTCTTTGTCTTGTGTGGATGTAACCTTACTCTACTCTTAAGCTCTTGCAGCCAGTCAAAATTCACAACAGGAAATTACTGATGAACAGTTTAGTTCAATATTTAAATAATTTTTGTGAAAAAAGATTTTGTTTTATTTGTTCACTTGCATATTTCTACTTCTATTACTATACGTGTTTACCTTAATACTCTGTATAACATTCCCGAAACCTGCGTTTTGCTGATACTGACAGTGCTAAATGAATCTGATTACAACAATTCCCTTACATGATATAAGTGAAATCAGAACCTCAGGACGCAGTTGTGTACCGCAGAAAATATAGAGAACAGTCTTCATCTCTGAAATAATTTTTCTCTGATATTTAATAGGAGGTTAATTTAAAGCAAGGAACTGAAAAATCCAGAAATATTTAATGTTAAAATAGAAAAGGCAAATGTGAGCCACAAAGACAATAACACTTGTCCTGAAAAGAGTTGAGACATGAAATTGAGCCAAAAATAAAAATGATTTTTCTTGTATGAAATGTACTTACATCTTGGTGGATAGAATGTTTTTCTCTTTCTTTTTTTCCGTTAAAGTCCACGATGTTGGTGGGTATAGAGAACCCAAATCCTCCAGAAGTTCTGCCAAACGATGTTGTCATTTCTGATACTATATTAGGTTACTCAATACAACAGAAATTTTGGGCACTCTGTCAGTTTTATAACACTTCTGTTTCTATATCTCGCTCCATATACCCTGGAAAAATAATAAACTAATTTCAGTCACTCAGTACATTTAGTCTATTAAACATGTGAAACGAAACCAAAACCGATACTGTATTGTTGCGTCAGTGAGGTCACGTGACTAGTATCATGCCACGTCCTTCTCGAACATTTTACAGAAGATCAAAGAAAAAGAAACTGAAATTAGAAGAACAAGACAGCAAATTAATGGAAGACTAAAAAGGTAAAAAATGAATTACCAAAATCTTGTTTTTAAAAATGTGAAAAATGCCAAAAAGGAAAACATATGAAGTAAATTCAACACAGACAAATAAAGCAAAACTACACGTTTTTCAATAAACGTTTCATCATAAAACTCGTAATCTTCTCTAAAAGTTATAACAACTGATTTTCTTAATGTGTTTATAGTTTCATTAAAACGCAAGTTTGTCTTATATAAATATGATCATAGTAACTTGCAAGAAAGGGAGTATAGATTACGTTTTAACAACTCTGTTATCATTCATTATTTAACATATTAAACAGAGAAAAATCAATTAAAACACGAACTGTTTATACGAAAGGACCATTGAAAATTTAAGCATTTTATATATATATAGAGTATAGAATATTTTCATCCAACTTACCAAGAAGAAAATTACGTACAAGACTGTTCTAATTTCATAACATCTCTAAACATGGAAGTCGGATTATAAAACCGGAGTTTAAAGGTTCAGTAAAAAAAAATATATATATATATAAGTGATCACGTAGTCACTGGCGGGTTACTAAGAGACAATGTTTGATAAGATAACATATCATACAAAGTTAGGTGAGTTAGTGCTTGTGTATTTCTACCACTATATACCTTGGTTTCAACCTAAATAAGAGCTTTATCACATTGAAACGTTTCAAGTATTTGTTTCAACTAACTAAAGCTCTGACCTTGTTATTTTGAACTTTAGAAATGGATTTTAATGAAATTATTACGAGAAAATCAAATTATGAACTTAATGGGAATATTATTCATTTATTATTCAGAGCTTGCAGAGAGGGTTACTTCATGCGGGAAAAGCATCTCAATTTTGATATTATAAATAGCCTTTTCAGCTCACATAGATTGTTTAATTACAAAGGTAGAAATCATAAATACATTTCACAGGTGTTTCGCTTAACTGAAGAAGAAGCAAAATTATACGAGAAATAAATTAAAATAATCAAAGCATAATGAATAATATACGACAATTGACGAACTCAGACGCTGAAGAGAGAAACCTATTGCTTAAATATGCTCGCCCTTTCAGCCGTGGGGGCGTTATAATGTTACGGTCAATC
>NW_013667850.1:135051-136075 GCF_000517525.1 Limulus polyphemus | reverse complement strand
CACTGCTAAATTAGGGACGGCTAGTGCAGATAGCCCTCGTGTAGCTTTGCGCGAAATTAAAACAAACATAATGAAATAAGTTTATTATCTATTTCCTGAGCTACCTCCTCATTTTGTAATAACGTTACATTTAATTAGTTACAGTCATTAGTTCACTCAGCAAATGAGTAAAAGGAAATAGGTTTTCTTGCTTTCTGAATTATTGGGCAATAGATATACATAAATACAGTTATAAAAAAAAAGTACAACGCTAAAATAATTACACAATAAATAATTAATCAAAACAGGAACCAGCCGTGAAATTACTCTACATATTTCGGTGTTCTTACGCCATTTCCGGGGTTATTTATTGTGTAATTATTTTAGCATAGTACTCTTTTTAACTGCATATATGTAGGTGTGTTGCATTTTGTGACTGCCACTCAGTTTTAGCAGTTATGACAGTCGCTGATCTCCATAATAAGAGAATGAAAGGAATTGGTATTCCTTTTATAACGGATTTATTATTATATATTTATCTTAATATCAACGTTTGTTTAGATCAAGTTTCTATTTAGAAATATGCCTAGCTTATAGTGTTAAATATGTATTGCGAAACTCTCGCCTATTCTCTAAAGTTGTAGATGATTCTCGAGTGTAAGAATCAACAATATATGAATGCACGTAAACGCTTAATATAGCTTTGTATTGTTACGTAAAACTGAAATTTCGAGAAACACTCCACACGCCTATAAATATAACCAACGCGACGCGCCAAAAAAGTTGTATCTATTATTAATTTGCTATGGTCAGTGTGTTATAACCTTTGGAAGCTATAACTGTGATTGTTATAAGGCTTGTCAATCGGAAATCTTCAGATATTTGACCAGGAGCATTTACAAAGTTCGAACATTACGAATCGTTTAACTCCAGTGGATTGTCATCGGACAGTAGTATTTTTACGAAAACATTACATAACGTCACGGTGGAAAACTCAGCGTGTGTGGTTGGTGAATAATGAAGGACAAAGCTAGCTAGTTCCCCG
>NW_013667850.1:98653-134215 GCF_000517525.1 Limulus polyphemus | reverse complement strand
TCTTTGTCACAGGGCTTAAGCTAAACACCTAGGGCTATCCTCCATTGTAGACCTTCCAGTACTCTTTCCACCAGCCTCTCAAATGTTGCTGTAGCATTGCTAAGACCGAATGGCATCACACGATATTGCCAGAGACCTTGACCATAACTAAATGCAGTCTTAGGTTTGTCTGCTTCAGCCATTTTCCCTTGATGGAAACCCGACTTTAAGTCCAGAGTTGAAAACCACCTGGCTCCACTTAGGGCATCAAGAGTATCATCAATTCTTGGCAGTGGGTATGAGTCTTTTTCGGTTATACTGTTAAGAGCCCTGAAGTCCACACAGCAACGTTGGGTTCCATCCCACTTCTGGCACCAATTTGTTACGCCTCTGATCGTTTGTTAATTTTCCGTAGAAATTCTTTCCGAAAACTTCAGCAATACAAGTCCTTCATTAAATAAAACTAGTTTATTCTTTCTCAATACAACTTTGCAATACACTTAATTCCCACAGTCAGTTAACTTAAACAAATGCGTGAATCGTTCGTTGTGAATTATAGCTTGTTGACTGGCTACAAGAATAATTGTTAAATCTCGTTATTCAATCAGACAAGAGTAGACCATGAGTTATCAGTGAGTGTTGTTGACTGGCTGCCTTCCATCTAGTTTATCGGTTTAAAACAGCCCTTGTGTAGTTTTCCACGAAAATTCTCAAAGTCTGTTTATTTGGTTTAAAGCAAAACCACATTGGGCTATCTGTTGTGTTCACAGTGGGGAATAAAACCCCGGATTTTAGCATTGTAAATCCGTTGACTTACCGCTTTCCCATCGAGGGACAATTCTCAAAGAAACAAACAATTTCATTTATATAACTATAACATTGTTGGGCGTATAATTTCTTACATAACTATAAACAAGCTCGAATTATCACATTTAATCAAAATTTTCTATCTCGAACTCAAAACAAATCTCAGTTTCCAACTTCCCAGTTACTTGTATGTTTATTTATATCTTATTAAATCATTCTATATATTAACCTGCCTAGCTACCTTTATTTAGTTTATATTGTAGTGTCGATATAAGTATAGAACTGGAGTGAAAATGTCTGGAAATTACGTTTTTGATCATTCTTAAAAGAATCAAGTAGTTACCAACGATGTGTTCCATGTATCGAAGCTTTAGTACGTACTGTCGAATTAGCGTGAAACATCAGCGTGTTAGATTATCTGCATAAGTTTAAAAACATATAAAAGTTAATGATACTTTCAAAATCTAACTTTGATTTTTTTTTTAACTAAGTGGCGTTTCAGGAACTTTTCTCTGCAAGTGTGTGTGTTATGAATGTCTTCTCAAAAGATAATTATATGTTTTTTACTGAATACAATGAGTATCAGCCAAGTTTAGTTTTATAAAATCGACAGTAAGTAATTGTATTTGTTTTATTAACAATTTGTGGGAGTTTCTCAAACTGAACTTTAATAATACCATTTAAGGAAATCCTGGGTGAAACCTTTGGAATACCAGTGTGGGGAAACAGTGCTCTATCTGTTATTCGTAAATAGGTCAACAAATAATAACATTTTCATATAGCTGCTGTAGAAAAAATGTGAAAATTGAAACCCAAATACCCCAAAGTAATTGTAGTGATAAATGAAAAAATTATATTAGTGTGCCAATTATTATTGCTCAGATTTGGCGTCAGCCAGTGTAACAGGTTTTACCTCAGCGCCATCTTTTATCAATCATATGAACTCTAATTTTTAAGTAAGCCAAGTACAAATTAATGCGTTAGCCGTTCTTAGTTTGGAAATAACAGATTATAAAGAAGGTAGTTAGTCAACAGCACCAACCAATAACTTTTGGGCTACAATAATTTATTAATGGGGTTTGACTGTCAGTTTACCCTCTAGTGGCTCAGCGGTAAGTCTGAAGGCTCATAACACTAAAACCCGGGTTTCGATACTCGTGGTGACCACACTACACAGCCTAGACCTAGAGGTTTGTGTGTGTCAGACTGTGAATACGAGGTTCCATGTTTTGAGTCCTATTTCCAGAAAATCGGGCTCTACATTTCGGGACCTTGAGTGCATTATAAAAGTGACAGTCTTTGTTTGCGTGTTTGTTTGTTTTTAAACATTAAGCTACACAATTGGCCAGCTGTGCTGTGTCCACCTGGACCATTTGTTATTCCATATAATAGTGGATTAAATGCAGTAAACGATGAACCATGGAAATTAGTTTTTGGAACGCTGTATTTTATAAGACAGATATTCCGTCTGAATCAGTTTCGCCCCCACAGAGGCACAGTGGTATGTCTGCGGACTTACAACGCTAGAAACCAGGTTTCGATGCCCGTGGTGGGCAGAACATTGTGTAGCTTTGTGCTTAATTACAAACAAAAGCAAAGAAACAAAACTTCTTTACATTTTATGAATTTTGTGGCTAAGAAAACATCGTTTTGAAGAACAACTCAATGGGCGTTTTAATTCCCATATTCACAAAGACAAAAACATTCATGATGGACATGAAATGTTCATGTTCCTAAAATGAATTACATTTATTGATTCAATAATAAGCATGACATTATTGACATGAATATAATAGCTAAATACAACAGAATGTGTTACTTTTGATTATGAAGCTGACAGTTTCTTCGTGAAATTATTACTCTTTCTTTTGAAGCGGTCAACCGGTGACTCAATGGTAAACTTGAGGGCTTATCACGGTAAAAATCTGAGTTCCATATCCGCGTTGGGCACGGCGCAGATAGCTAATGTTTCAACGTAATGACTATGCGTCAGTTTGTATTTTAGTGCTTAAAAATTGAAAATCGAAAACAGAAAAATTTTGTCATTAATAAATGTCTCTTATCTTTGTACTTTCCATTTGCTTCTTTTACAGTAATGCACGACAAAAAACCCTGTGCTTTATTGAGAAGTATTAACAGTAGCCATATAGGAGACGAGTGCTACTGCCTAACTGCCTTAACTTTGGTCAGAAGCTCTAAATTAGGGACGAGTGTGCCTGAAAGTTAGGTTTATAATATGACCTCTCAGCCAATGTGTGGCATAACCCAAAATTCAAATTCAACGCTGTAGAAATATCTTCAAAATATTGTTGAAATGCCTTTAGAATGGTGTCAAAATGCCTTTAGAGGAAACATTATATGAGCATATATATACATACTTCTTTGACCTCCAGTGGCACAGCGGTATGTCTGAGGACTCATGCTGCTAGAAACCAGGTTTCGATACTAGTTGTGGGCAGAGCACAAATAGCCCATTGTGTAGCTTTGTGCTTAATAATAAACAACAACATATTTCTTTGTTGCACAGAACATGGTTATCAATCATACTAACACGTCTTGAAATGGATGTCACAGCGCCTTTCAAAGATCCTAAATCGATTGTTTCTCTCTCTGAAGGAAACAAAATTATTTGGTCACTTTTGCACTCGTCACTATAACTACTTAAAAGCTCTGATTTGTGTTGTATGAGGATACTTAACTAACAGAATAAACGTGTAAGGTGTTGAACGTTAATATAACGTTGTCAAAATGAAATTCGTAAATTTATTATGGAGACCCCTAGTGAGAAAAAATAAGGCTAAGAGAGATTTTAAATAAAAGTATTTGTTATGGTTTTATGTGATATAAATGAATACGATCCTTACTTGTACTTTTAGATAATATATTGGGTTTGTTTGATTGTTTTGTTTTTTAATTTCGCGCAAAGCTACACGAGGGCTATCTGCGCTAGCCGTCCCTAATTTAGCAGTGAAAGACTAGAGGGAAAGCAGCTAGTCATCACCACCCACCGCCAACTCTTGCGCTACTCTTTTACCAACGAATAAGGGATTGACCGTCACTTTATAACACCCCACGGCTGAAAGGGCGAGCATGTTTGGTGGGACGGGGATACATATGTTGGGTTAAATTAAATACTTGAAATAAAGCTGTCAACTTTTTAACCAAACAGTCTTGAACTTGTAATGTCTGTTCATATCAGAAATAAATTCACACCCTAGAATGGAGAAGAAGGCTATTCTACTTTATTCAAATGGCTTTTGTTCATAATGATATCCACATGAGCAAAGAAAAAACAAAAAAAGCAAGAAAAATACACACACACACACACTAATTTGAATTCAAAATTTATCAGTAAGCCCCAATGGCTCCACGGTACGTCTGAGGGCTTATGACTCTAAAAACCGAACTTCGATATCCGTGGTTGGCACAGTACTGATAGCTTGATGTGTAACTTTGTATTTAACAACAAATAAACTTAAGTTTATAAACAAATAAATATTACCATATAACTTTAGCAGTTTTAAAAGTGTGTGCTGTTTAAAACATTAACTGCTTTACTTAAACAATGAACCAGTAAAGTGTATTAACTTAATCCTTATAAACCTTAATCATTTCAATTGCCAATGAGATTGAATTTAGATAATGCTCAGCCGACTAATCCCATAAAATGACATTTATACAACAAACCATAGGCGAGCCTTCAGCCATAATCTGTTACGATTTGTGCAATAATATATACTAGGAAAAGTCACATTGAGATAAATGAATGCTTAATGCTGAATGAGAAATGAATTTTTTGTTATTCACCCTGTAGCAATTATACTTGACACAGAAAACACAGTGTTGTTTCAATCTTTCGACAGTGAGTTAACTTTGTTCGATTGAACGCGTGAAAAGTAATATTGACGTAAGTAATGACTTCCGTTTTTGCATACTGCTATAGCTACACTGTAGAACATAATTAATCTTAATTTATTTTCAGTTAGCGAGATATTTGTGGCTTGTAATGAAGATATCATCGAAAGAAATGATTTGATAAGCGTAATGTGAAATATTGTGGTGCAAACCTATTTTAATGTGCTTTATTTATGGAGCAAAGTTTTCGTAAGTGTAAAAAGAAAATATCAAAATGGAGTTGTACTAAATGTCGCTACGAAGAAAGTCAACAGTCAAGAATTAATGACAGTGATATGGACTTAAAGTAAGCCTACTTTAAATTCGTTAGTGTTACAGATAAAGGAGATTAAAACAATTCCGCATTGACTTCAACACTATCTGAAAGTATAACTTTTAATTTTGAATAAATATGATGAATTGTTAAATCAAATACAAATAGTTTTGAAAAGACTATATGATCAACAAATAGTTGAAGATTTAAAAAAGTGAAAACATCTTATTAACAGAAAAGATTTGAAACTTGACATACAGGCTTAACGACATTAGCTTTCAGAAAGGATTCAAAAAGATACAAAAGTAATAGTTAAGAAGTAAGCTATTGCCTTAGACATCACAATGGGATATAATGAAACAGAATCCTCGGAACAGACAGGTAGAAAAGATATAACTTAGGAAATTTGCAAGACTTATAATAGTAAGATTTAGTAACAGGCCTCTTCATGAAAAATTGCTCCAAGGTTTGAACAGAAGAAGAAATTAACAACGAAGGAAAGAGGCATTGTTAATAACTGAAAATAATATAGACGTAAATGAACATTTATAAACATTTTTAAAGATTTGTTTCATAAGGCAAGGAATATTAAAAGGGGTAAAAAATATAAATTATTATGGATTAAGAATGGTAGAATTTTTGACAGAAAGGAGAATCAATGAATATTATACATATCAGAAATGAAAATTATCTCAAATATTGTAATGTAACGTATTCATATTGTTACGACAGCGGAAGTCACGTCACGTCATGATATTCTCGAAGGTTCGTGAATGCTCGAGTGTTTACTGAATGTGCGGTATTCTTGTATATAAGACCGCCAAGAAGTGATGGCAACAATGGAATTGAATTGCAAACAGAGATAGAGACGGACAATTGAGTCAAGCCACTCACCGATAACTCATGGACTCTGAATGGACATCACCAGGTGACGTAACCTTGGCAGTTTTAAGCATTTTTCTTCTCTCCTCGTTAGCTATGTGCAGCAACGCTTTACTCGTGATATCCATCTATCGCTTCAAACGCCTGAAACATCCGAGTAATTATTTAGTGCTCTCACTAAGCTCCGCTGATCTCGGAATCGGACTTGTTCTTCCAGTTGCTCTTTATTTTGAGCTCTGTCGTTCTAAAATAGACACAGCTCTTCTATGTTTCGTACCATTTTCTATTCTCATTCTACTCTGTAGCGTGTCCATTTTGAGCGTGACAGGAATAGCGTTAGATCGTTACATTTCTCTCGCTTCTCCTCTTCGCTATAACAACATCATCACTGACCGCACCATTGGCAGGTACATTATAGGCTTCTGGGTATATTCTTTCCTTGTTAGTTGCACGCCTGTCTTATGGTGGTATTTTATTCGCCCCGAGAAACACATGATAGCTTGCAGCTTTAACTTAATAGGGTATCAAGTAAGACTCTTTCTTTTCTTTTCACTTTTTGCACCATGCTTATTTTTTATTTTCTCCAGCTATGCTTACGTGTATGTAATTGCCAGGTACCACGCACGTGCTATATTTTTAGTGGAACTGTCCTTACGTCGCCAAACTGGGGAAGTTGAAACAGAGGCCAAATACGGACGAACTTTAGCAGCGACCACAGGTCTATTCCTTGTCACGTGGCTTCCATTCCAAGTGTGTATGTTAATTGACATATTCCATAATACCGATATACTAACGGGGAAAGCTACTTTTTATCTGGGTGTCCTAGCAGTTTCAAACACCTGCATTAACCCGTGGATCTACGGTTATCGGAACTCGGAAATTAGGTACGCCTTTTCGAGGACTTTGGAGGAATTTGCACCAAAGTTGGGCTACATTCTGAAGTCTTTAGTTCCTATCAAAAAATCCTGTGCTGGGATGCCAAGCTATGCTTCTAATATCCGCTTATGTCATTCACCTAAACTTGTAGTCAACGCTACAGAAACTACTCATACGACATATCTGCATCCTCCGGAAACTACCTACTTGACAGAAACAAGCTTTCTTGCACGGAATTCTGCCAACTCTGTTACAACTACGGTAGTTAGTTTGTAGAAAAACTGTATTTATCAATAACTTTGTATTGTTGTATACTGAAAATAAAAAAAAAGACCTTTCTGGAAAACAGAATAGAAATATTCTGCCCAGAACGTTCGTTTTTTTAAGTCTAAGATCCTAATGTGTAAAGAAATATATAAATACAGAAACTATAACACACAGCAGTATCTTTATTATGTGGCTTGATAGTGTATGACAGGAAATGGCGACGTCATGGCAGGAAACGATGGCGATGATGGAGAAGCATGACATGAAGATATAGGAAGGAAATCTTTCTCTCTCTCTCTCTCTCCGGGAAGAACGTGTATGATTGAGTCGAATAAGAAACGTTTATCAGACAGATTGACATAGTTATTTCACATTTGAACAAATATAGTATTACAAAAAAATATGTTGAATAATTAGTATTAAGAAAACTTTCGTTTCGTCAGATTGTGTTTGATTAGAACAGTTAAGGAACACATTCACATTTACATAAACATTTGGAAGATTCGAGTCGTTATTAACAATAAATATATATTA
Source organism: Limulus polyphemus (assembly GCF_000517525.1). Lineage (NCBI taxonomy): Eukaryota > Metazoa > Arthropoda > Merostomata > Xiphosura > Limulidae > Limulus > Limulus polyphemus. Next base: position 126,702 of record NW_013667850.1, on the reverse strand, counting down.
ATGAGCACATTTAATGGAGCATCCCATTTTTACAGATTTTGTGTCTGGAATTATTGAATAACATTGTAAGTGGAAACACGCGGTAAAACTCAAAGAAATACGTTTCAAACTTCTGTTTACATTGAAGATAAAAGCCTTTGAAGTGATTCAAGATATCTACCGTTAGTTGTCGTTTTATCAATACACATGATGAATATTGCTCGAAGACATTGGATGACTGTTAAAAATACAAAACGCTCAATTGAAGAATTGTAATTCTTCTGAAAGGCTTTTCAATGGACTTCCTCCACTGTTTTACTATCAAATTGAAAGGTCGCCTCAAAACAAGTGGATAAAATTTGTTCAAAAACCTTTCAGGCTATTTTATGTTTATTTTCAAAATTTTCTACTTGAATTGTTGTTCGGAAAATGCAGTTTTCTTGATTTGATGGGAAGTTTTAAGCACAGAGCAAGCTCCGTCTCCTTAACTCCAGAGACCAGATTATCTTCGTCAAAATGTTAATATATTCCACAAATAATAACCAACAATTTAATAATATTAATGAATACTTTTTAAAAATTTATTTGTCTTAAATTTTATAGAATGATCGAGCCCCGGATTTTGGCGAATGAAATTGAAATAATAGGCATGTAAACGGTTAAAAAATAGTAGAATGACGAAGATAATTGATAAGATGAACGATAAGACTGTAAAGAAAGTGGGAAAATATAAGCAGAGGAATTTTATTTACCCTATTCAGTCTGACAGAAATTTTTCAGATAAAAATCAACTTTCTTTCAAAACTTTCAGGTAATCTTATCTCTAAATGTGTATGGACGGTGATGAAACTAAAATCATTTTGTGTGGTGCACATGTGTTCAATGATAAGTGTTGTTTTATTTCTTATTGTGATGTACAAATTCAGTGTTTACTGTCAGTTTAATTAATACATGTAACTAGCAGATTTAAAGACATGTTTGTTCGTTTTTTCAATAAAGCCATATTGGACTATTTGTTTTACCCACCGCGGGGAATCGAATCCAGGATTTTAACGTTGTAAATCTATAAACTTACCACTGTACCACTGGGGGCATTAAGGAGTGAATAAAGATTTCTATAGTGTATGTACGAATGATTTATTGGTATAGAGACTGTAATTCATTTGGCGCAACAATGGGCTTTGTTTACGACATGCTATTGTTTTCATAAAACAGTGTTTCGTGGACCGAACGAGAAAAAATAACTAATAACTTTCTTACAAGCAGTATGGTGGATGTTATGTTAATCGTTTCTTTGGTTCCTCAATTATGTGAAGAAACAACTTTATTATCGAGTTAAGCTATCACAATCAGCTGGTCCTTCTTCCTACACTTTGTTAAAAACTGGGTTTTCAAAGGAATAGCTTAAAGGTCAAGTTCTTTCATCTTTATAGTTATTTCTAGATAGGAAATTACTGGTATAATTCTTTTTTCTTTTATAGGTAATTTATTTTTTTCAGCTTGTTTGAATTAGTCTGTAGTGTAATTGAACTCAAGCAGAAACAAAAGCTTACGCACTTGGCTGATTCTGATAAATCAGTTACACAAATGAAAATATTAAAGTTAAAAAGTTTGAATAAAATAAATATACAATGATGAAACGTGCCCTGGAGGATTCTACAACAGACTTATATGGACTATAGAATTATACATTGTGCCACTTTTGCATACAATTTACTCTCTACATTAAATACAGAGTTTGAGTACGTTTTGTTAAAACGATTTTGGAGCCTCCTCAAGTGGTTACATTCCATGTTCCCACTTCCATTTATGCTCTCTCTGACGACTGAATATCTTGACAATAACCTTTCAGCGTAGTTTTTCGTTATAAAAGGCTCCGTCGTAAGGTTTTCATGTCCGAAGCACACACTTTCTCTCTGCTGGCTTTCGATAAGCCATCTAATGTACAAGTACGACGGTTTTGTAGCACCGGAGTGTCTTTGTGTGCTTTGTATGTTTGTTGAATTTCTCGCAAAGATACTCGAGGGCTACCTGCGCTAGCTGTCTCTAATTTTAAAGTGATAGACTAAAGGGAAGACAATTAGTAAACACCACCCACCGCCAACTCTTGTCAGACAAACTAGTGGCGCCCCCAGTGGCTCAGCGGTATGTCTGCGGACTTACAACGCTAGAAACCGGTTTTCGATACCCGTGGTGGGCATAGTACAGATAGCCCATTGTGTAGATTTGTGTTTAATTAAAAACAAACAAACCAAATAGTGGCATTTGACTGTCACTCTTATAGCACACTCATGGCCCCAAAGTGCTGAATGACATTTTTTTCTCTTTTGGTTGAAATGGTGTGCAATCCATGGAATATCAGATCCACAGTTTGGCACGCTAATCATTGGGACACGCTCAACCATCTTCCTATGGAATAGCGTGAATATTCATTTCATTCTCCATGCCTAGGCGCGTAGAAGTTTTTTGCCATAGATTTTCATGTGTCTGTTACAAGACACCACACACTGCCTACCACGATTGGGGTACGACTTGTTGCAAGTCTCTTTCTGAATGGTCATGGGACTCCAAGTTGATCCATTCTCCTTTGTTTTCCAATGCCGTTAAGAACAAGGGATATTTTAAATTCCCAATCTGAAAACATCTTTATGACCTCAGTATATGAATAGTTTGCGTCGGAGAAGGCTGTTATATACTCATCCAAAAATCGATCAATTTTCGGTGGCATTACACAATGTCAAATTGTATTTCTGATGAATGCCTTTCTACCACGACTTTATATGGCTATATTTGTCACGTGACTTGCTGGTTTGCATATCCCAAATCGTTTTAATATAACATATTCAGCTGTCTGTATATATATCTGTGTGTATTAAGTGTTTCTATCACCACTGTATAGATAGTTCAGTTTTTACCTGTTACATAAGGGCATCCGATACAGCACTGTACATATGCATTTTAACCGTTTCCAATAATAATCGTACAATACCGCTGTCTGGTTTGAAAATCTATATTCTCCAGTAACAGTTTATTTATCCATGATTAAGTCAGTACAATTATAAAAAGATATAATTATAGTAATTGTAACTGAAGAGATATTAATTAGTTTAAACTTACGAGCAAGAAAAAAAAAAGAGTTCGTCTAGACCTGAATTTCTCTTTATATGTACAAGATTATTCAGCGCGTACTTCAAAACGTCAATGGTGACCGTGTAATAACTCTCCTGACAATAAATTTCAAACTTCCTATGTTGGAACTTTTTATCGTTTAATTAACAAATAGCTTTCACAAACTGAAACTCAGTGAATGTTAATTAAGGTTCATTTCGGTTTTTATACAAAATAAGATTCGAAAATTAGTTTTATATATATTTAAACTTTCCAGCGAAACTGGCACGTGATTTAATAGTCGAGAAAAGTAAGCACTTCAACTGATATTTCAGCTTATACTTATAAAGAGACATAGTGAAAATATTTTATAAGCATGTGGATGAATGACAACTCGTTCTATTAAAAACATGGTATAATTTCTTTTCCTCTGATTAAATATTTTTGGTCTCGTGATTAACCAGAGAAATCGATATGAATGCGAACAAACGCTCATATCGATTTCAATTTTGCTTGGACCGAGCGTTGCTTAGTGGTTGTCATGCCCAGACTATTAATCTAAAGATTCAAGTTCTGTAGTCATCTTTGCCACAAAAGTACGCTCCAAACTTTTCGTTATGGGTGCGCTACAAGAGTAATTGTTAAATCTTGGTATTCGATCAGACACGAGTAAGTCGCTGAATTAACCCTTTCATTATTTAGGTGCAGGACACCATTCCGGGATCGAATTTGTGGAAAATATTCGTTGTTCAGGAAAACGTTTTGTTGTGATCGTTCAATGGTTGTGGAATTTAGTACAATGTTGGACATTTTCACATTTTTCTATCTGTGTACTGCATTTGAAAGGGAAGTATTTTAAAAGTATACCAAATGTTACAAATTGAATGTACGTAAAATTTCAAGAGCTTTTCAGTTAGTATGTTAGGACTTGAAGTTTAGAATACACGTGATGACTTTAAGAACTTCCAGTCAGTATGTCACGTGGTGGAATTTGGAAGATGAGTGGATGTTTCAAGAAAAGTTGATATCAATATATACCAATAAATAATTTATTAGTTAAAGATGGTATCCCTTGTATTTTCTGAAAGACATGTTGGTCAAATTTTACAAAAGCTACACGAGGGTTATCTGCGCTAGCCGTCCATAATTTAGCAGTGTAAGACTAGAGGGAAGGCAGCTAGTCATCACCACCCACCGCTTACTCTTGGGCTACTCTTTTACCAACGAATAGCGGGATTGGTCGTCACATTATAACGCCCCCACGGCTGAAAGAGCGAGCATATTTGGTGTGATGGGGATTCGAACCAGCGACCCGCAGATTGCGAGTCGAGCGCCCTAACCACCTGGCCATGCCGGGCCGTTTTGTGTGCTGAAAAATGTACTGTTTGTAAAAATACTCTTTACTACTCCAACCACCGAAGGTGACAGAGGTTATGTTTTCACCCCTCAGAGTGTGTTTGTCAGCAAGATTTCTCAAAAACGGCTCAATGGATTTGGACAAAAGTTGGTATGCATTTGGTATATGACCCACCTTACAAGTAATGAGTTTTTAGAGGGTGAAGGTCAAAGTTTAAAGACACACCAAGATCACGAAATTCCAAAACATCCCTATCTGTTAGCATGAGGACTGATTTTACATGCTATTTTTTGCTCAACAATTCAGTCAAAAATGATCGGGTTTTGATGAAACTTGGTAGAAATATGTAGAATATTATTCCTCGGTATTCTGACAAAAATGGTCTGTGTCTGTTGATAACAACGGGCATACGAACACATTTCCGTATTTTTATGAGAGCCGAATGTGATAAACGCTGCGTTGCGAAGGTATACACTTTTCTGTGTGAACCTCAAGTTACTCATATTATTATACAAACATCCAACGGAGACGTGTTGTGTAATAAAAAAATGCTATTGTAAGGTTCACTGAATGTGAAAATACTCTTTATTACTAATATTATTACCCAAACATCTATGTTCACTAACAAAATCATGATTTTACAATAATTATTAAAATAACTTGATATTTTCAATGGAAGACACTTTTTTTTAGCCAATCAAGAACTGATATGATCTAAACTTTAAATCATTTTGTGTTAAAACCGTTAGCTATCTCTCTGCAGAAAATTAAATTTCTAATGATATTCAGATAACTGCCACTGGTTCCTTCTTGATAATATTGCGTTATTTGTTCAATTATGTTTAATGTACGTCAGACCTTTATTGATTACAGTTGATAAATCCTTTGCTTCAGTTTTTATCTTCACTGGCCGTGAACCTATATTTATACGTATTTATATTAGGAATTCAAAGGTAATTTAGTTAATACACTATTACATTATCCTGATAAAACTTTAATTTGTTTTTGTTCCTTTATATGTCTTATTACCCAAAGGTTTTAGTAATTCTAGAGTGAACCCTAATTCTTTTCATAAAGTAATATATGAAGTCTTAGTTCTTAAATCAAAGTTGTTGGAGCGATGATGTATTTGTTATATAAAGAATATATGTGTTTAGTAATGTATTTTTGTGTTATTGTTCCTAGTAACTGTTTTAGTTGTATGTTTTTGCTATTCTTCCAATTTATTTTCCCGTTCTTCAAATCGATTAATTGTAAATTTCCTTTACGTTATTTACGAAAACTTTTTAAAGAGATTTACTAATGATATGTTTTGTGCAATTCTAGGTAGATTTGGTACATTCCCGTAAATTATCACTGCCCACGTGTATAAAGTGAGTACATAGTTAATAGGAGAATAAATAGAATACACTAATTTACATTCGCAGTCAAAGTATAACATCTTATGTAACACTTGATTAGTGATGAGTCTAACTTTTCGTTGTATCATGTTTTGTTTTTATATTAGTTTAATCTAGTTAATCACGGTTAATGGTTGAGATGATTTAATTTGTATTTTCTTATCCAGTGATTGTGACATATTGATGAGAAGCTTTTGAAAATTCCACCACGTGACATACTGGCTGGAAGCTCTTGAAATATCCACTCATCTTCCAAACTTCAACACGTAACATGCTTAATGGAAGCTTTTGAAATATCCACTCATCTTCCAAATTCCACCACGCAAATGCTGGCTGGAAGATAAACGATCGCGCTAATAAGGTGACTTAATAAACAATAAAATGTCAACAACTGTAAATAGTCGAAACGTATATTTAGATACATAAACGATTTTTAATATACACACAACAATACAATTTACAATAACAGTTATTACAAATAGTTATCACAAACAATGATTTATATACAAAAGTTTTACAAACTAACAAGCAATATAAAGTCTTCTTTCTAGTCTGGAACTTCCTTGATAGCTTATTGAGAGTTGACCATGAGCGAGTTAATTTCGAGTTGACGTAGGCATAATTCACTTAACAGGGAGCTAGCTAGCCCTGTTTTTCTCGCTGATCACACGCCGATTACAGGTCGAGTTTCCACCCATGACGTTAGGCAATGTTTTCGTAAAAATACTAATGTCCGATGTGAATCCACTGAAGTTAAATGTTTTGTAATGTTCGAAATTTATAAACATTCCTGGTCGAATATCTTAAGTTTCCCGATTAATAAACGTTATGACAATCACAGTTATAGTTTTCAGAGCTTATAGCACACTGACTATAGCAAACCAATAATGGATATTCTTCCTTTTGGCGCGTCGCGTTGGTTATATTTATAGGCGTGTGTAGAGTTTCTCAAAAATTCAGATTATGTAACAATACAAAGCTACACTGGCGTTTACTTACACACATATATTGTCGATTCTTACATTCGAGAATCTACAACTTTAGAGAATAGGCGGGAGTTTCGAAATACATATTTAACACTATAAGCTATGCATATTTCTAAATATAAATTTAATCTAAACAAACGTTGATGTTAAAATAAATATATAATAATAAATCCGTCACATATACCAACATCCGGGTGAAAACGGTGGAGGTGTGATATGAGGTACTGTATTTTGGGAAAAAATGAGAGAAGCGTAATGCGTTTATAGATCATTGATTGGGGAGCGCAATATATTTATCAAATATTTTGTTTACAAATCAGGGAAGAGTATCGTGTTCGTATAACACTGCTTGCGACACAGCATATTTCTAAGTCAATGTTCCTAATTTTGCCCAAATACAAGTTCCTGAAATAATTCTCGTAATTGAAGCTAGATGTTCGACATCCACTTCTATTATATATTAATTAATTTGACGGTTATGTCACGTGTTAATTTTTAATTTTGTAGACATATCTTTATTTGTAACATGCTGAGATTTACTACTGAAACAGGTGTAAGGACAAAATAATGTGTCGTGTTAGTAAGTATGTGTGATGCTGATGTAATTTCCTTGGATATATCGTAGTTAATAATAACAATTTAAACCAACTTTCACACTAAACGTATCACTCAATTACTTAAATTCTGCATTAAGTTAAAAATATAATTTACATATTTAACAAGACAATTCATAAGAGACACCCTCCGCCAAGCTTAAATCCATATAAGAGATCTGTATTTGTTTGTTGTTAATCATGAAGCTTTACAATGGGCTATCCGTGCTCAGCCCACCACGAATATCGAAATCCAGTTTTTAGTGTGATAAGCCTACAGACTTGCCACTGGGATGGTGATCCTCATCTGTAGAATTACACTGATACTCTGCCAGTAATCCATTAGATATGCGTGACACCAGTGTAAATAATCCAAACAATGGCGAAAAACCAATATAAATCAATCTCTGGACCCCAACTGTGTAACTTTAATTAATTTGTAATCGAAGATTAACAGTCCAAGAGATATTGATGCTTAGTTTTATAATCCATAGTTGGAAAATCAAAAGATTGAAAATGAAAACTGATACACACACATATATATAGCACACTAGAAGACATATATAGAGATATATATGTCTCGAGAAATGTACCCATCCTTTAAGTTATTCAGCTTCTGTATATCGATTCTAAAGGTTTTATTTTTATTTCAGGTGTCAAAAAATAAACCCAAAACCATTGAAGAATTAAACTCGCAGATCACAAATGCTTTTCATCGAATCAGAGTTGAAATTGTGCACTCCGTCGTAGATGTCATTATTGCTTAAATGCTGCTGGAGCCTAGTTTCAGCATCTCAAATAACTCAGCAGTGTAAGTACAGTTAATTTGTTGTATGAAATACTAATAAAGACGTTTTGCTGGCTTGTAGGTTCATTTATTGTAGTGATATAAGCATTCGAAATGTGGGTACATTATGTCACGTGTTAATTTTAATTTTGTAGACATGTCTTTATTTGTAACATGCTGAGGTTTACTACTGAAACAGGTGTAAGGACAAAATAATGTGTCGTGTTAGTAAGTATGTGTGATGCTGATGTCATTTCCTTGGATATATCGTAGTTAATAATAACAGTTCAAACCAACTTTCACACTAATCGTGCATTAAGTTAAGAAATATATATACTGTATATATATATATAACGAAAACTTGTTCAACAAATACAGAATACAGATCCTATAATCAAATTAACCAGACTAATATATATGTATATATAAAGAAAACTTGTAAAACTTACTATAAGTTGTTCAAACGAATGATCGGACACCAGATCCACAATTTTGACTCGCACAGTGAAGTTGGGGAGATGACAGGCAGAAGTAATAAACAAAGTTCTAAAAATGTAGTCGAAACGTATATTTAGATATCGTATTTGTATTAAAGAAGAAAACAGTGTGTATCAATCTTGTTGGCAAATATCATAAATTGACTATATATCGGCTTTTACTTAACTGCTAAATCCAAAGTACAATTTAACTACTAAATTTAAATTACAAGTTAACTCAATTTCAGACTATTTGAAATTCTGATACATAACACTTTATTTTCAAGCTATCAAATGGTATTGAGATGTAATATATGATCTACATTGTGGAATTATCACTCGACTATCATGCGATTCAAAAATAAATGATTGAACGAGTGTCGCGAACTTTTGCATCGAGTAAATATTCTGATGGAAAAAAGTCATTCAATATTTTTATAAACAAATCACTCTAAAAATCTATCTGAGAGGTGATGAGAATAATTCTGAGCATAACAGCCTGCACTAGCTATATTTTTCATGAATTTTCGTGGAAGATATAACGGATCTATGATCAATAAGGGAGTCCAGTTTTCTCTGAGTGTGTATTCAAGTACAATAACTACAGCATGAATTTTGGTCTTGGTAAATAGCATTGATTCATCCGATTTTTGCCAATGATTACTTTTGTCCTGAAGCCTGAAATAAAAAGAGTTGAATTTAACGGCCTTAGATGACATTACCGACACTACCGAGCATCGTTCGTTTCGGTAGGTAATTTAGACGTTACTGAAACTGTTCATGCAGTAACCAGCGGCAAGCTGTATTATAAACTACTAGAATGCTCACAAATGGTAAAGGCAGCATATATATATATATATAGCAATATACATGTGTAAACAAATACGCATTTGTGGCAAGAAGTACATGTTGGAAACATTACACATTGAATTGATAAATAACCTAGAAAGTATTATTGGAAAATGAGCGTATCTATGATTTTTCATTAATACCAATGTTTCAGTTTAGATGTTGAGGCATTCTACATTTTTTTGGATTTTTGATGGTAGAGACAATAAATAGTAAAAAAGAAACTCGCACTATGTCAAGAAAGAGAAAAACAGTTTTATCTGTGATTTTAAAGACGCAGGTTTACCTGAAATTTCTCCTAAGCATCAAGTTGAAGTATTAACGAGTGAGTGAAATTGTCTGTTTTGCATGACCTGGTGGTTAAGGTGCTCGACTTGCAATCTGAGGGTCACGAATTGTATGGTTGCTGATCCTTGGCTTACAACAATCATCGTCCTGTATGGTTGCTGACCGCTAGCCCGGGTGTAAACAAACAAATAAGTTATTGTGAAGTTTTTAATAATTTTTGTACAGTAAAATTAAATAATTATATTAGTGTTCAAAATTACGGTATGTTTTTTCGTTTAAGGAGTTACGTTGAAACATGAAAACGTAAAAACGGGTGGGTTTCAATGTTTTCCTGTCCCATTGAAAAATAATTTGAGATTGTAAGTTTTATTTTGCATTGTCGAAATTCGGTCTTATTTCAATCTCTCAACACTACTTTGTTTGTTTGTTGTTAAGCGCAAAGCTACACATAAGGTTATCTGTCTCCTGCCCACAACGGGTATCGAAACCCGATATTTTAGACTTACTATCTAGTTACTAGTTTCGACTGAAAAGCTGCAATATTCATTGATGTCATGAGACTTTCGTCTACAGATAGTATACCGTTTTTGCTGGAATGACCATTTGCTTTTTTGGCAGACTTAGGGAATTTTATTGCGAAAATGGCCATTCATTCAATGACATCACAATATTTATGACGTCAGTGCATCTACCTAATTTGTTCTAATGACGAGAGAAAATGTTCGAGAGGGGGAAAGGATGCTGGAGCCAGAAACAAAATACTAGCACAAGTAGGCTCGAAACGAAATTGATATGTGAGACTACTTTTAACCGGCTGATTTACAGACAGCCGAACAATCGCGAAACGTCTTTTGAAGCGAAGGTATTCAAATACTTCAGAAATACACGAAAAGGATAAGCATAGAGATAGTCTTTAAATCTTTCGCCATCCGCGTTAATCGTTTGCGCTTTTTTGTCATTTGTTTAGAATTACATTTTTTCCCTTGGAAATTATTTGATATGAGAAATCATTTAGATGAAGCTTAAATTGTGCAGAAGAAGGTATGATCTAGTGAAAGTTGGAGGGGGAGGGCAGGTACACAACAAAAAAATCTCGAAGTTGTTTTCAATAATTAAAGTCTTTTTGTTACACATAAAACATATTAAATGTCACAGACTTCAAAACTATTTTCAGCCTCAATTCATATTACACACGGGAGGGTGAAATAATGGGATCGGGAAATTTCGGACATAAAAAAAATGTCATTTTCTTACTGATGTAATGCATCATTTGCCATTACATTACCATGCCCCTTTATTAGCCAAAATTTACTGGAAAAAAGTATTTCAATTTGTTTTTAAAATAAAGGTTGAAAAACGTATGTTAAGAAAGTCAGAGCATACATGCCTTTTAAAATATTCATTTTGTAAATGATTGGTCAGTAATTTGCCTTGGTAGAAACTATTTATACAAGTATCGCCTCGAGATTTAAAAAATTTACCAATTTGTACTTGATTGGTCTTTATATATATATTGCAATTATAAAAACTTGTATGTATTATCTGTCTAAATATTTCAAGAAGTGACCAGTTTGTATGTTAACTGGTCTGTAATTTTGAACTTAGGATGAGATCAAGTGAGTGAAGTTTCTCTGACCATTCCAGCAGCAAATATTATCAATATTTAATAGAGATGTGCCCATATAAAGGACATATTATCATGAAATTTCATCAGAGATATATCGCGATACCATGAAAAAAATATTTAATATTATATAATAAATAGCAATAGCATGACACCTGATTACAATAGCACCTAGTGATAGTAAGACACCTAATTACAGTAGTTCTTAATAATAGTAAGACACATGATTACAGTAGTGTCTAGTAATAGCCCGTCATCTGGTTACAATAGCGTCTAGTAACAGCATGACACCTGATTACAATAGCGTTTAGTAATAGCATGCCATCTGGTTGCAATAGTGTCTAGTAATAGCATGCCATCTGGTTGCAATAGTGTCTAGTAATAGCACGTTATCTGGTTACAATAGCGTCTAGTAACAGCACGACACCTGATTACAATTGTGTCTAGTAATAGCATATCATCTGGTTACAATAGCGTCTAGTAATAGCACGTTATCTGGTTACAATAACGCATAGTAACAGCACGACACCTGATTACAATAGTGTCTAGTAATACCATGGCACCTGATTACAATAGTGCCTAGTAATAGCATGCCATCTGGTTACAATAGTGTCTAGTAACAACCTGACATTTGGTTACAAGTAAATGCGACCATGACGGCAAAGTTAAGAAATTGCGTGATACAGGTAGTGGCCAAAAAATAGAAACACCAATGTAAAGTCACTTAATAGGTCGTTGGGCCAGCGAGTGCGGCCAGTACGGCCTGTATGCGTCGTGGCATAGAGTCTACTAGCATCTGGAATTCTGCAGGAGGAATGCAACACCACTCTTCCACGAGAAAGTCAATCAACTCCCGCTTAGTTGATGGAAGTGGAAAACTCAATCTCAGGCGTTTTTCCAAAATATTCCATACATGCTCGGTTGGGTTCAGATCTGGTGACTGAGAAGGCCATGAAATATGGATAACGTCAGTGTGATGCTCCTCAAACCACTGGGCGACTACTCCTGATCTGTGGATTGGAGCATTGTCATCTTGAAAGACACGTCTCTCTGCAGGACAGAAATGCTGTAACGTGGGGTTAAGATGAACGCTCATTACCATTAAGTAATGATTGGTATCAACCCTGCCTTCTAAGGGCATGAATGCACCTCAAACCATGCCAGGAAAATGTGCCCCACACCATTACGGAACCACCAGAACCCTTCACTGTGGGAACCAGGCACTCAGGCTGTAGAGTTCTTTAGGTTGGCGCCACGCGTGCACTTGTCCATTTGTCGAGAACATGGTGAATGGTGATTCAGCTGACCATATCATATTTCTCCACTACTTGGTAGTCCATAGCCTGTGCATTGCCAGGTGTGATGAGCGGTTTATGCACTGCAACCCGACTATGGTATCCCGTCCTGTGGAGTTCTCGACGAATCGACTTTGATGAAATTGGTTGCTCTCGCCCCTGGTTGAAATTTGCGGTTGCTTGCCTGTTTTGCCTTGCAGTTCGAATTAATGCACGACCCTGGAATATACTCTTCCTCCCACTGCTGCCCTTTACTAATGGTGTATTTCCCTTGGAGTTCCATGCTGACATCACCTTAGACACCGTTGCTCGCGAAACATCAGGAAGTTGAGCTGTCTTGGTCACTGAAACTCCCGCCAAACGCGCCCCAACAATCACCCCTCTTTCAAAGTCACTGAGGTCCCCTCTTTCAGCCATGCTAGCCGTGATTATAGGCAACCAGACCTGTCCAGCATTTTTATACATCACCCTATGCATGCTGGGATGTTATTTGCTTAATTACCACCTATGTGGTAGCCTCTGCATTGCATATACTTACTGTCCCTCATTCACCCAGGTGTTTCGATTTATCGTCAGTTGCTAAACAATACTTTAGTACACATTGCACATCTTTGTGTTTCCAATACACATAATATGAAAATGGCTACAGCCATGTTTCTTGTTATTAACAGTACCTATACGAGTATTATAAAACTGGTATCTATACGACCAGGACCACAAAAGAAACTTACAAAATGACAGTAATAGTTTTACTACACGATTAATAATAGCTGTATATTCAATGGAATAGGACAATCTGAAACAATGAGGACGGCTATGAAGTATAGAATAGCACCACCATCTATATCAGTCCTTTCCTGATTTAAAGTGGTTCACAAGGGCAGCTATGAAGGCTTTTACTGCGTTCGGTCTTCTGCCCATTCATCAACCTCTATTCTATCCAGGTCTTTATTGTTCTACGCCATGTATCTTTTGTTCTTCCTCTACGCCTTCTTCCAACTGGCCTCTAGGCCATTACTTTGTCTTGCCAGTTTATTCTCTTTCATTTTTAAAACATACCCATAGCATTTTCATCTATACAACTTGAGCTTTTCTACGACTGTTGTAGAATAACATAACTTTCATAATTGCTATGGCGTTTGCTCAATGAAATGGGAAAATCTGAGGTATTGAAAGGGGGGTTGATCAGGTGTTTTCCCCAGGAATTTAAATTAGAAAAGGTATTCGAATTTTCATGGGAGTGAGAGCAGAAGTATGAATCCGTGAAGGCCAAGGTAAATAGCTTCAGTAATTAACTGTCAGTACTATTTATCAGGTTAATAGCTTCAGTAATTAACTGTCAGTACTATTTATCAGGTTAATAACTTCAATACTTAACTGTCGGTACTATTTATTTAATAAAAAGCTTCATTAGTTAGCTGTCAGTACTATTTATCAGGTAAATAAGTTCAAGAGTTAACTGTCTGTACTATCTATCTAATAAAAAACTTCAATAGTTAACTGTCAGTACTATTTACCAGGTAAATAGCTCCAATAGTTAATTGCCAGTACTATTTATCAGATAATTAACTTCAGTAGTTAACTGTCGGTACTATTTATCAGGTAAATAACTTCAGTAGTTGACTGTCAGTAGTGTATATCACGTAAATAGCTTCAGTAGTTAATTGTTAGTTCTATTTAGCAGGTAAATGCCTTTAGTAGTTAACTGTCAGTAGTATACATCACGTAAATAATATCAGTAATTAACTGTCAGTACTATTTATCAGGTAAATAGATTCAATAGTTAATTGCCAGTACTATTTATCAGGTAAATAATATCAGTAGTTAACTGTCAGTACTATTTATCAGGTAAATAGCTTCAGTAGTTAATTGCCAGTACTATTTAACTTTGCTGTTTGAAAACGATTATGTATTGAAAAAATAGTAAACTGTCAACTTATATTATACAACTAAATTTACAACCAACAACTAAATGGATTTTTTCCAACTAGAAAATTTTTAAACAACTAGATCTAGTTGGAAAACGACTAAATTGGTAGCACTGCTTGTGCCTAGTTGACCACTGGGGGATGATGGGAAAGCTCAGGGGATGTATGGAAATTCCTAGGTTGATTGATTATGCAAAATGAAAAAAAAACAAAAAAACACTAGAATGCCATTATTTCATGCAAAGTTTCAAGTAGGTTTTGACAAAATAATGAAAAGGTTGAAATAGTTGTGTGAGGTTATAGCATACTTTAAAAATTAAAAAAGAACTGAAATTTTATTCGGAAATATAAAATACTTTAATACTTTACATACTTATTTCTCTTTGTCGTGTTATAAGATTATTAGTAACTGCTGTTTCTTTTGGGAGTTGGAATTTACACTTATGAAGCTCAAATTCATACGACTTGCCCGAATCCGATTACATACATACAATTACAATATTTACAAACTGACCAATCACATACAAAGTTACAACTTTTACAACATGAAACAACCTACAAGTTTTAGTTAATATATTTTTCTCGATTAATTTTCATTCATCTTTATAAGTTAGATTATTAACTGTACAGATTTTGCGAGCATTCCGAGCTGAATGAAATTGCTTTGTTACAATATAAACTAAAGGCTGGTTCTAAATAAGCTCCGAGCTAGCCTAACAACCATCATGTTCACACACACTGCAGTTCCTTCTTTTAAAAATGAAAAAAAATTACGCGATAAGAAAAATCTACCTGGGTTACGCGAGCAGTTGAGCACGAATATCTATAACACGTAAAACACGTGCTTGTTTTTTAGAAAACAGTTTTAAGTAATATATATGTCTTCCAGTAAACATGAGCTAGTTAAAATTTTGTTTGTCTTCAGGAGACTAAGTTCACTAGTTACCCCAAAATGACCTAGAAAGCACCAGAGAGCACTTGGGTTACGTGAGCAGTTGAACACGGATATCTATAACACGTAAAACATATGCTTGTTTTTTTAGAAAACAGTTTTAAGTAATATATATGTCTTCCAGTAAACATGAGCTAGTTAAAATTTTGTTTGTCTTCAGGAGACTAAGTTCACTAGTTACCCCAAAATGACCTAGAATGCACCAGAGAGCACTTGGGTTACGTGAGCAGTTGAACACGGATATCTATAACACGTAAAACATATGCTTGTTTGTTTAGAAAACAGTTTTAAGTAATATATATGTCTTCCAGTAAACATGAGCTAGTTAAAGTTTTGTTTGTCTTCAGGAGACTAAGTTCACTAGTTACCCCAAAATTACCTAGAATGCACCAGAGAGCACGAAGACCATTTCAGCATCCGTAGACTACGCGGATCCCCATAAGGACTGTAACCTAAGGCTAACTGAAAGTTTAATTTTTTTTTCTGTTTTGGCTAATAGAATAGTAAACTCATAAGATAACCATGAATTGCACATATGGCGATACTGGTAATAAAACGCCCGTCTAATTAGCTTGAGTAGTTTCCATCAACTTTAGGCCATTCCAAGGCTCAAACACAAAGAAATTTCCATAAACTAGACTAGATAAGGTAGACTGACTTCGGTCAGTTTTGTCGAGTCCAACACAGCCTCCTCACAGAGAAAAGGCTGGCACCATCCCTGTCACTAACGAAATATGTTTTATGATAAAATGCTTTAAAATTCTCTCAGATTGCGCAAAAGGCAACATATATTTAATGTGTAAGTATTTGTAATGGTATTAACAACATATAATTTATAAGAAATGGCTATAAAAGATTAATATATTTAAAAAAGAACGAAAAGTAGGCATGACGCTCCATACCAGAAGATTGCCACTCCAACCATTGCAAGAACAGCCTATTTATAACCAAACTATAGGTAATGCAGGACATTTAGGCACTTAGAGTGAATGGACATTGGTGTTGAGCACTATTCCATTATTTCACAGTAAAGGGATGAGGCTGTGGAAAGTTTCTTGCACAAGATATGTTTAGTAGCTAGCACATCAACTAGAATAAAAGTTTTATTTATCATGTAATAATGTTACATTGAATTGTATCTTGTTAAAAGGCTATGATTATCTGCCCTATCTTCATGTTTTATTGTGTAAATATTTGTCAGGGGTAAAAGCCGGTTATAGTGGAGCACATAATATACTTATATGTGATTGGGTTTTTAAATTGAAAATCAAATTCGGCTTGAGGGCAAGCCGAATGTAAATGAAAGGGGAAATGTAGTGTGCAAAGTATACTAGGTGTTTTCTTTTAATTTATAGTTCAAGCAGGTGAACATATCTTGTTCATCTAAAATTTAATTTTTTCTCACAAATATGCAGAGTTGTATGCAAAGATAAGTTTAACAACAAAGCATGTGGTTCTGGAATACAGATAACTTGAGGTTGTCTTCGTTATTCATTGTTACGAGTTCTTTGGTGTCACTTAAATCTTTCCCATGGAAGAGGTTACTGCAGAACTATGGTGATTAAAATGCTGTGTAGTTTTTTAACACTTCATCTAAGCCTTAGGAATAATGACACACTAGGGATATATCCTACCTATTTTTGCTGGTGAATGACCAGTGATGTAAGTAATGCATACGTTCTAGGAGAGATTGTGCTATTGTTTTCTGTATATAGTCATTGTGCTGTTCTATTGTTAATCAGATTTGCTACAAATTTTATTCAGCTTTTCTAGAGTAAACACCTCTCCTCGTGCAGAAAACAGTGCTGTCTTGTGTTTCGTGCACTCACCACTGTTATCGTTATGACTTTAATACAGATAACTTTTCACTTTGTTTTTACATTGTGTTTGGTTTCTTTCTTCAAACTCAGTTAGAGTCGGAAATCCAGATTCAAATACTAAATAAAGATTTCTGCTGCTTCTTACTTTATCTCTGTTTTCTACCTGCAAACCCGGCCATCAATGCGCGTGATAATACCATATGCTTTCATTTTAGTTGTCCAATGAATATACTAGTACAGAAATAAACCAGTCGTTACAAACCTGTAGATCGACGAACACGTTTTCACGAGCATCTAAACTAGTCAGTGATCGTACATGACACCTGCTGTTTGTTCAAGGACAACAGGTTATTGCCATACCTGACTTAAAACAGGCTCGAAAGCGAACTGTAAGGTTATTATTCAGTTTAAAGGACATCATGTTACGTTCTGAAAAAGAAACACAAAATGTCCCCTCTCCAGGCTCGGCAGTAAGTCTGGTGGCTTATAACGATTAAAATCAGGTTTCGATACTTGTGATGGGAAGGTTGATTTGGTTTCGTTTGTTTTTAGTTTCGCGCAAATCTACACGAGGGTTGTCTGCGCTAACCGTCCCTAATTTAGCAGTGATAGACTATAGGGTCAACTCCACTCACCGTAGAAATAGTTCGATGTGGATCTTTGTACTTAACAACATACAAAATATTTAAAATCTTCAGTTATATCTATTTCACAACAACTCGCGTAATAGCAATGACAGAATATCAACACAACCTCATGTATAACATATATATATATATGAATCAAACACTCAGATATAAAAAAGTCAAGTAAACATTTAACAGGACAAAAGGCCATATTATAATTCTTTTGATTTTATTAAAAGTGGTACTTAATACGCCACTAGGCCAAGATAAAGTTGCTTTGATAAGTCACACGGCCAAAATATAATTGTTTCATTTATTTAAATTGATAATTGATGAGCCACGGGGCCAGAATATAATTGTTCTACTTTGTTTAAAGTGGTATTTGATAAGCTACAAGGCCAGGATATAATTGTTCTGATTTATTTAAATTGATATTTGATAAGTTACAAAGCCAGAATATAATTGTTCTGATTTATTTAAAGTGATATTTGATAAGCCACAAGGCCAGGATATAATTGTTCTGATTTATTTAAAGTGATATTTGATAAGCCACAAGGCCAGGATATAATTGTTTTGATTTATTTAAAGTGGTATTTGATAAGCCACGAGGCCAGGATATAATTGTTTTAATTTATTTAAATTGATATTTGATAAGTTACAAAGCCAGAATATAATTGTTCTGATTTATTTAAAGTGATATTTAATTAGCCACAAGGCCAGGATATAACTGTTCTGATTTAGTTAAAGTGGTATTTGATAAGCCATAAGGCCAGGATATAATTGTTCTACTTTGTTTAAAGTGGTATTTGATAAGCTACGAGGCCAGGATATAACTGTTTTAATTTATTTAAATTGATATTTGATAAGCTACAAGGCCAGGATATAATTGTTCTGATTTATTTAAAGTGATATTTGATAAGCCGCAAGGCCAGGATATAACTGTTCTGATTTATTTAAAGTGGTATTTGATAAGCCACGAGGCCAGGATATAACTGTTCTGATTTTTTTACATTGATATTTGATAAGTTACAAAGCCAGAATATAATTGTTCTGATTTATTTAAAGTGATATTTGATAAGCCACGAGGCCAGGATATAATTGTTCTGATTTATTTAAAGTGGTATTTAATAAGCCACAAGGCCAGGATATAATTGTTCTGATTTATTTAAAGTGATATTTGATAAGCCACAAGGCCAGAATATAATTGTTTTGATTTAGTTAAAGTGGTAATTTTAACTATGTGAAATCACGATATATTTACACATATCTATAAGATATTGGTAAAGTACAATTAGAGAAAAACTTAAATAAATAACTTGATATTTTGTATCTTAACAATTGCAAACATAAGTCGTAGCATTTTAAGTATATTGAAGCTTAATTGTTATTGTATAAATGGTATGTATAAATATAGAAATAACACACACCTTGATTTTTACATTAAATATATTCTCAGAAAAGAATAAGATATTTTCCCTTATATTTAATCCTAAAAAATATATAATTATTTTTCGTCTTAGAGAAATAAGAAAAAGTATACACCGTTTCAAAAATGTGGCTTAAACCACTTTTGTTTATAATTTACACTTATGAAGAAAAATATAGTTTCAGAAATATGAGGCGTGGTTATAAATTTTCCAGACTTTCCTAAAATTGATATTGTTGGTACAGTGTGTTGTCACTGAATTACAAAACAGAGGAATTTCAACACTACACAACATTAACCAATCACGTGCCAACCAGCAAGTTTAAAAAAAAAAAACACCAACCTTGCTTGTGAAACGATATAAATTCTGTGAAACTTTTGTGCGTATCAGCGATAAGGAGAGAGAGAGAGGGAGAGAGAGAAGAGTTGTACATGAGTCCTCTTTCTGACCGTAAAAGTTCCAAGTCTTTGTTTCATCTCAGAAAGACTCTCCTGCTCCCCACACAACGTAAGTTGACTTTAAACGACGAACGCGAATCATTGTGTTATTAATACAGTTCATATAATCGTCAGATATTGAGAGGAGAGAGAGAAGAGTTGTATATGAGTCACTCTTTCTGACCGTAAAAGTTCCAAGTTTTTGTTTCATCTCAGAAAGACTATCCTGCTCCCCATACAACGTAAGTTTACTTTAAACGACGAACGCGAATCATTGTGTTATTAATACAGTTCATATAATCGTCGGATATTATTCGTTGAGACTTATATTAATGATGCTAGGAAAACATGTTAGTTCAAAAAATTAATTTAACACAAGAATACAAAACTATATAGCCAGGTCGCTTTCCAAAGGTGGACTTTTCGAAAGCGCTGGGGTTTTGTATTTTTATCTTGAAACCTCTAAATGTTTTTGACCTGACTTTCTTTTTTAGTTTAGACTTTACTTTCTTATAATTATTACTTGCATTTTGGTAGATTTTGAATGGCACTCACTTTAGCAATTAAAATAGGTGTTCAACTAAATAGGTGTTAAACTAAGTACGTGTTAAATTATTTTAAACTAAAAAACCGTGAAGTACTACAATGTGATTATAAAAAAAAACTTAATAACTCAAACTCTTTCAAAGAGTGATGTCTTCTTCGTCAATGTTCTGTTTTGGATTCAATTTTTGAGCTTTTATCATCATAGGTCTTATAACTTTAACCCACGTTTTGTATCTTTATCTTTTAGATTTGACGTTATAGAACATTTGATAAACAGATTTTCATACTAAATAGAAATTACTGTAACATTTCACGGGTACCATCGTGTATGTTAGTTTAAATAGCAAGTTACTGTTCTTGTCACTTTTATTAATACTGCAGACAAAATGCACAATAATTATACCCTTTATTTGTACATTTTTTCGGTTTCGAAACAAAATAATTAGTTTCACAAATCCGTATTGCAACAGTCTACTTTACAGACCTTGACTGTTCAAGCAGGCCCGGCATGGCCAGGTGGTTAGGACGCTCGACTCGCAATCTGTGGGTCGCGTGTTCGAATCTCCATCCCACCAAACATGCTCGCCCTTTCAGCCGTGGGGCGCTATAATGTGACGGTCAATTCCACTATTCGTTGGTAAAAGAGTAGCCTAATAGTTGGCGGTGGGTGTTAATGACTAGCTGCCTTCCCTCTAGTCTTACACTGCTAAATTAGGGACGGCCAGCGTGAAATGTCTTTTTCTTGGTAGAATCCAGTTTAATTATATCTCAAGGTTTTGGAGTGTTTTATAGCTTGCTATCAAGCCCAATATCCACTATTTACCTTAAATTTGATAGATTGATTAATTCTTGAATCTTAGTTAGATAGCTTGTTTGTTTTCTGATATAAGCGCAAAGCGTCTCAAGGCTGTACAAACCGTCCATAATTTTGAACTGATAGACCAGAGGGAAGTTAGCTAACTATCATCACCCACAACCAGCTTTAAAGCTACTCTTGTCTGATCGAATAGCGGGATTTGACCGCTACTCTACACAAATTCAAAGCGTGGAATGCGTTTTGGCAACAACGACGCGAGAACCCAGCACCTTCGATTTATAGTATTAATACGCTAACTACATAAGTACTCTTAGCCCAAGTCTCTCGAAATATATATATCTGTTACGTCTCTGTATGTTTGTTTGTTAATTCTTCTAAGATGCAAGTCCTTTCTTTATAAAACTTTCTCCCTCAATACAACTTTGTAATTTACTTAATTTTCACAGTTACACACACTATAGTTCACAACAATTCACTCACTTTCTATCGCGCTTAGACTTAATTGTCCGTCCCCGCAAACTATAGTTCCGATCTCTGTGTCTGCTATCCTCAGTTCCCGCCGACCGTAATCGCTGTCTTTATTTCTCTCTGCCTGCTTCGTCTCCGCTACGTCTCTGCCTCCCGTCTGTCTCTCTCACTGTCTAGCGCACTTATATACGATAATACTGCCTGTTCTAGAAACTTCTAAGACTCTCAACACGTGCTACCAGCGTCACTTGACTTCCGCTGTCGTAACACACTAGCGAATCTTCTAGAATACTCGTCACGTGACCCCCACTGTCGTAACATATCTATATGACGTTCTTAAATTCCAAACACCTTCTTCCCGTATAAAGTTCTTGATTTTGAGGACGTATGTATGGTTATTCCACGCCAGTGCACGTTTCTTACTTCAGTTATAATGTTTTGTTTACCTGATTTACTCTTATTATTTATTATACTTTAACCCTAACGCGGATACCTCGACAAATATCACTCTCAAAAATGCCTGATTTACTGTTTATTATACTTTAACCCTAACACGGATACCTCGACAAATATCACTCTTAAAAATGGCTGGAATTATAATTCACAGGTGTATTTTTCTTATGCCCTGAATCTGAATCCAAAAGATGTTTGTTTGTTTTTTGATATAGTATTTTGGGTGTAACACTGTTACTAATAGTTGCTGTGGTATCCATATGTAAGCATAATTTATTTACTCGAACTAAATATTCTTTTAAGGTTTGTTTTAGAGGTTCTTCGAGACAAATCATTGATAGCAAACAATATATGTAAAATCACACTCGCCTTGGGACACACGGTATTTTATTTAACGCAAACTAAACAGAATTTTTGTGTGGCTTATAACAAATTCAAAATTGTCACATAGTGTCACTGTATTTAAATCACGTACTGATTTCTTAGGTCTTTTGTTTTATAGAGGGCAACCCTTTTACACGAATAAGTAGCACCATACTCATATAGTTAAAGATTTTAATAAAGCAACTTCCCTTTAAGCAAAAGTATATCCAGAATGCAACATATAGTTTACATTTTATCCTCTTTCGACCGAAATTTTTCGTACAGTGTTTACGTTTTTGAATTGTTTAAGACACGAACACACACACCCCAACATATATATATATATATCTGTAAGAATTCAGACACCATATATTTTATGACGGATAGAAACATAATTTTATTCACAACTGCTAAAGATATATAAGAGACAACTTAGACGAGGACAGTCTCAGATAGAGAAAGTGAGTTGCTGTCTAAGCTTAAATTAACATTTTTATC
Source organism: Limulus polyphemus (assembly GCF_000517525.1). Taxonomy (NCBI): domain Eukaryota; kingdom Metazoa; phylum Arthropoda; class Merostomata; order Xiphosura; family Limulidae; genus Limulus; species Limulus polyphemus. The sequence goes on along the minus strand of NW_013667850.1, from coordinate 103,625 downwards.
CTCTAGATAAGTCTCAGAAGATAAGTTCATACATATATTTATGCATTTCGGAGTAAAAATAATCATGCATAAACATTATTCGCTTCAATCTTAATGTTTTAAAGTAAACCCAAATCTACGAATGACAATAATATTTCATGGACATCTTCGGTATTGTTATCAGTAAAAGTCGAGTTTTAAGATATATATTCAAATGACCTCCTAATATGGCGATCAAATCCTTTCAATTTTTGAATATGATTTGGACTAAAAATTCTTTGTATTCTGAGCTAATAACAAAAACAGAGACTTAATTGTTTTGATAAATTACACCTTTTTACTTTGCAGATGCTACAACACATGAAGATGCCGAGAACACATTTCGTCATTTTAGCTGTTCTCTGTTTTGCTGTTGACATAAACGATTCTGGAAAAGTGGGGCCATCAGGTCCAGGAGTTTATCCAACTTCTGGTTGTCCTCCACCTGTAGCCATGCTTCCTTGCGTTTGTGGCGGGTTCTCGATAATTACATGCAGTAACGTTACAGATGAAAAACAGTTAGTTTCCGTATTTCAGCAGAATTTTACCGATAAGGGAGTATTTGGTTCTTTTTTTATGGAAAACACGCCTATCAAGACAATTCCGTCGAAGGTATTTGGTCCTGTTGTCCGTTTCCGTGAGCTAAACATGGATAATAACAGTATGCTAGAAATAATTGAAGAAGACGCATTTTCTGGTCTGGAAGAAACAGCCAATGCTATCTACTTACGAAACTGTAATATCAAATCAGCAAACATTTTTAAAGCAGTTTCTAAACTTATCTCTCTTACTGTTATTCACTTAAACGATAACCAGCTAACAAGTGTGCCGAATCACGCTTTTGAGAATCAGGAGCTTAAAGCAGTTTTTCTTCAAAATAACCGTATAACCAGTATTGGAGGTCGAGCTTTTGAAGAACTTCGGAGCATTGTACAAGTTGATCTAAGTAATAATTTGATATCAGAGATTACTGATAATGCTTTCCACTTAAATTTTGAAAGCAGTGATATTCCAGCGTTTGTTCTAATCAATAACAGCATTTCAGACCTGCCACTGCATGCTTTTGGAGAGCTAAAAACTCCCTTTATTTTAGTTTTGAACAGGAATCGCATGACTAGTCTTAAACAAGAAATCTTTGAACCACTGCTACAGTTTTTTTCACAGAAAAACGCTGGCCATTTGTATGTGGAAGGTAAATTGTGTTTTAATATTTTTAAGCTTCTAGGTAAATCAGTTATACAAATAAAAAACAAACAATACTAGAGATACGACAGATAGATAAGAGTTTTTTTTATAGCAACGCTAATGAAAAGCGAAAAATTAATGATTCAATGAAGCCTTATTCTTATACATATAAAACATTTTAACTGTTTTATATTGCTGATAATGCTGTAATCATTGTTCAGAATTACAAACTCAAGTGATCAGTCTTTCTAATCTATAGTATAGTAAAAGTTTTACTATAAATTTAATACATTCCGTTAATGAGTGTTGTCAAACTGTATGTTTCATTTCTCGTGTTATCTACAGTGTTAAAATGTTTACCAATAATCGTGATAAGTATGAATTACCGGCACTTGTGTAGTATTTAAAATTATAATAAATAATTAAAAATAACGTTAACTATATACACAATTAAAACTTGGCGAGCTATATTATAGTAATTATTTAAAAAAAAAAGAAGACCAAGTAAAAATGTAAATTAGTGAAGCAATGCGAAAAGGGGTAAAAATATGAAGCATGGCTTGTAAGTAACTCCTGGAGATGACGTGAGTCACGTCGAAACTAGTACTTGTTGAGTGTTGGAGTGTTGTTTTAAAGTGGAAGCCGGCTTCAATAAAGTTTTAATTGTGTAAATAGTAAACGTTATTTTTAATTATTTATTATGATCGTGGTAAGATAATTTTTTTTAAAAAATCACCTGGTAGAAGTAAAGTGAAACGTGTATCTCACATTGATGTTTATTTTTACAGAAAACTCCTTTTGTTGTGACTATCGAATGAAATGGTTGGTTGAACAAAAGAGCTACTTCAAGTACATCTCACACATTATTTGTCAAGATGGCCGAAATTTAAAGGACTACACAGTGGATCAGCTTGGTGACTGCAGCTCCCTCTGAAGGAAAACAGCTTATATGTGTTTGAAATTAACGAATCCATTGGTTGAAATAAAATATTTGTAAAACTGAATATAGTGTTAAGTATATATGTATATATAAAAAAAGAGACACTTTACGAAAAACACGAGTTATAACTTATTTTCATAAAACCATTCTTATCATAGTTCAAGTTATAGCAGTCTACATTCTTGTATTTCAGTACACTAATTGACTAACGTTATTCATGCGGTTGCTTTATAACGGTTAAAGAAAGTTTCTGAAAGAGTTTACTCTTATTGTGAATCTTTTTTTTTTTACTTTATATTACAACATTACAACATACAACTAACCTACTATGTTTAATGCATTTACTTTGTTATAAAATACACGGTTATTATCTATTATTTACGCGTGTCTTACATCTGTTGTAAACTAGCTGTTTGTGAGACGTAAATTTTGTTATCATTTTGTGTCTGTCAAACATATACTGAAACCCTGAACTGTTGTTTATTCTTCTTGTACAATTGTTTGTTATTTTCACCACGAACAACACCTAATGCGACACGTGATTAAATCATTACACCTAATGCAACACATGGATTAAATTGCTAAATCCCAGAGACCCACGAGGATCACGCATAATAATTCCAAACTTAGAATTACTGACCAGTAGCAGGGCAACCAATCAGCAGCACTTTCCGCCTACACGAGCCTTTTACAAGGATTTACTGTCAAAGTTCTAAAGCCCTCTACGCCCCCAGTGGCACAGCGGTATGTCTGCGGACTTACAACGCTAGAAACCGGGTTTCGATACCCGTGGTGGGCAGAGCACAGACAGCCCTTTGTGTAGCTTTGTGCTTAATAACAAATAACAACAACTAAAGCCCTCTACAGTTAAAAGTGTGAAGCATGTGCAGTGGGCATATTATGGCCTCAAACTTTAGACTTTCTGTCTTCAGACCTAGATCACAATATTTTTTTTATCTAAATGGAAATTTATAAAAAGTTGTTTCATTAGTAGCCCATCAGCCCTTGACTCATTCATTAGTATGGACTAAACCTAAAAAAAAAGAAGAAATGGTTTGTTTGTTTGTAGTTAAGCAGAAAGCTACAAAATGGGTTATCTGTGCTCTGCCCACCATGGGTATCGAAACCCGGTTTCTAGCACTGTAAGTCCACATACATACCACTGTGCCAATGGGGTTGCTTGTTTGTTGGTAGTTAAGCACAAATCTACACGATGGGCTATCTGTGCTCTGCCCACCATGGGTATCGAAACCCGGTTTCTAGCACTGTAAGTCCACATACATACCACTGTGCCAATGGGGTTGCTTGTTTGTTGGTAGTTAAGCACAAATCTACACGATGGGCTATCTGTGCTCTGCCCACCACGGTTATCGAAACCCGGTTTCTAGCACTGTAAGTCCACAGACATACCGCTGTGCCACTGGGGGAAGGGGAGCAAGAAGAGAGAGAACTAGCCTATTGTGTGCTTCTTTAGCGACTTTCCACCGACAATCCAGCTTGATACACTTGAACTAAATCTTTCTAATAAAATTTTTCTTGAAAAGAAGTTGGTAGAAGAAATCTATCATAATGTGTGCTAGAAAACGTTAAATACCAATTTCATAATTGAGGATTTGGTTAATTGTATATTTTTGTGTGAGTGAAGAAAATATACTTGTAAAATAATAAAAATCAAATAATTCATGGTTATTTCCACGAAAGGGGAGCCGAAGGCCGCCTGGAGTGGGTCACCTGTTTGAACGACTCGCACCACTATACAATAATGTGTCATTCAGTAGACATTAAAATGACGTCACATAAGGGATGCTTAACGTTGCAATTTGTACTGTCGTAACATGCCACGAATCACGAGAAGAATTATGCGCTCTGTAGGCTACAACACAGCATGACATGTGAACTTCAAAAGCAAGAAATAGAAGTACTATTAATTTTGGTTTTATTTACTATTGAAACAAAACACTTTCGGACCCTGTGGAAGGACATCTAGTAAAAATGCTTCATTCAATTACAATTATAGCAATGCAAGTCAAAATACTCTCAAAACTGACGATGGTTTCTATTAGACATCTCAGTACAAAGACTGAAGCATCAACTTCAAGAATAAAATGATTCTTTAACACGTTGATGTGGTCTTCACTTTTGGAAACCAATCTCGGTTCAAATTCTATAGTTGGATCGTGCACCCAGTGGTTCTAGATTTACGTTCATGGGCATGAGCAGAAATCACACAGTTAATGAGCAGAAATGATACAGTTAATCAGCAGAAATGATACAGTTAATCAGTAGAAATCACACAGTTAATGAGCAGAAAACACACAGTTAATCAGTAGAAATCACACAGTCAATCAGCAGAAATCACACAGTTAATTAGTAGAAATCACACAGTTAATGAGCAGAAATCACATAGTTAATCAGCAGAAATCACACAGTTAATCAGTAGAAATCACACAGTTAATCAGCAGAAATCACACAGTTAATCAGCAGAAATCACACAGTTAATAAGCAGAAATCACACAGTTAATGAGCAGAAATGATACAGTTAATGAGCAGAAATCACACAGTTAAACAGCAGAAATCACACAGTTAATCAGTAGAAATCACCCAGTTAATCAGCAGAAATCACACAGTTAATAAGCAAAAATCATAAGTTAATCAGTAGAAATCACACAGTTAATCAGTAGAAATCACACAGTTAATCAGTAGAAATCACACAGTTAATCAGCAGAAATCACACAGTTAATCAGTAGAAATCACACAGTTAATCAGCAGAAATCACACAGTTAATAAGCAGACATCATAAGTAATCAGCAAGAATCTACACAGTTAATC
>NW_013667850.1:89793-98294 GCF_000517525.1 Limulus polyphemus | reverse complement strand
TCAGCAGAAATCACACAGTTAATAAGCAGACATCATAAGTTAATCAGCAGAAATCACACAGTTAATCAGTAGAAATCACACAGTTAATCAGCAGAAATCACACAGTTAATAAGCAGACATCATAAGTTAATCAGCAGAAATCACACAGTTAATAAGCAAACATCATAAGTTAATCAGCAGAAATCACACAGTTAATGATTAGAAATCACACAGTTAATCAGTAGAAATCACACAGTTAATCAGCAGAAATCACACAGTTAATAAGCAGAAATCACACAGTTAATCAGTAGAAATTTTTATTGCACCAGCTAGCAACAACACTCAAAAGCAGCATTGCTCCAATAACGTTCTTTAATCTCAAAGTTACATAATTTTTTTTTATTGAAAACATTTTAAACAAATTTAGAAAGAGTTCCTTAACAATGTACTAATATGCACAATGCTGGGATTATGAGTCTAAATAACTGTTTTGTTGTTGTTTATTTTTAACTGATTAACACACTGTATTAACAATACGAAAGAAATTGTTGATTTTATATTATCTCATCTGAAATACTATCAGCTGATGTTAGGGAAAAACAATTTAGATAAGGAACGAATAAAAAAAAACAAAGCCTTGTTTTCCGAGGTACCGCTACCCACGGGATAACAAAACACAGCCTATCTAGACTTGAAGGTATATGACTGTTGTTTGAGAACTAGTTATATAGATCTAACCCCGAGTAGAGGTTGACTAGAGTCATAAAAGGTCATTATGAGGTCAAATTATTTTTTATATAACCAAAATAACAATTTATTACCAAAACATTTGAAAGGTTGTTTGATTTATGAATTAATAAATGAGCACACAACAGTGCTTACATTAACCTACGTAATGCAGTAATCTTTGCTTATGGCGACATCTGTGTTTCGTTATATATTTGATTTTATTACCCTCAACCTTATAATTACCCATCCTGTACTTAACCTTCATTTTAAATGTCGAAATAACTGAAAATACATTCTCTACTTATCCTTTAGTTTAAATGTCGTAATAGTTGAAACTGTATCATCTAATTATCTTTCAGTTTCAATGTCGTAATAGTTGAATATCATCTAATTATCCTTTACTTTAAATGTCGTAATAGTTGAAACTGTATCATCTATTTATCTTTCAGTTTCAATGTCGTAATAGTTGAAACTATATCATCTATTTATCTTTCAGTTTAAATGTCGTAATAGTGGAAACTATATCATCTAATTATCCTTTAGTTTAAATGTCGTAATAGTTGAAACTATATCATCTAATTATCCTTTAGTTTCAATGTCGTAATAGTTGAAACTATATCATCTATTTATCTTTCAGTTTAAATGTCGTAATAGTTGAAACTATATCATCTAATTATCCTTTAGTTTAAATGTCGTAATAGTTGAAACAATATCATCTAATTATCTTTCAGTTTCAATGTCGTAATAGTTGAAACTATATCATCTAATTATCTTTCAGTTTAAATGTCGTAATAGTTGAAACTATATCATCTAATTATCTTTCAGTTTAAATGTCGTAATAATTGAAACTACATCTTCTACTGAATATTAACGCACGTTACCCTTTTTCTTCTTTTATTATTTTCAACTTAAATTATTTTTTTAAGTGTGTGTGGTCTAAAAAATCTCACCTGTCGTTATTTATATTTTTGTAAAATCCATTCCATCAGTTTCATAAGAATCTTTCAAGTATTTAAAGATGCAAAGAACATACAATCAACACAAGACAACAAGTCAAAATTATGCATCATTGTTTGCTTCTCTTAAAACTACATAACATTAAATCACCTGAATTCGTTTATTTAGTATACGAAGTGACCGCCCCCACCCCCAAAGGTGACTGAGCGATTAAGTTGAGAACCTATAACTAAAAAAACACCAGAATTAGACAAAAGTAATTTATAACACGAAGCGGCAGACATATTCTTATATGATGCAACAATGAGATAGTTTAGGCTAATATGACTAGGTACTCATATTGACATATAAAGCATTTTATATGATCAGGTACTCATATTGACATATAAAGCATTTTATATGATCAGGTACTCATATTGACATATAAAGCATTTTATATGATCAGGTACTCATATTGACATATAAAGCATTTTATGAGTGACCTCAAAATTATCATTGCTGATCTCTAAATGGAATTAACTCACATCTTACTGCATATCTTGACAGCGTTTTAAGTTTTACTCTTGAATGATCCTACACGACCTCTTATTAACCTTTAGTGACCTTTAATTTATATCGATGCACATTTTAAACCATGTAATATCTATTTGTAACTTTTGCTAGTTCAAGGCTTTAATTCGAGACTTTTAAATAGTCATTTTGACAGCGTTTTAAGTTTTACTCTTGAATGATCCTACACGACCTCTTATTAACCTTTAGTGACCTTTAATTCATATCGATGCACATTTTAAAGCATGTAATATTTATTTGTTATTTTTGTTAGGACACAGCTTTAATTCGATACTTTTAAATGACAGTTGACTTGTACTCAGGGTGGATCTCAACAACCATTATTTTTGCAAACTACAGTTTTAGATAGGTTAGGTTTTGTTACTATTCTAATACCTACTTTGCATGACTGACGTAATTAGACTTAAACAGAGTACATCGCTTTTTTATTCGTTTAATTTAGAGCTGACCTAATGCTTGTTGGTTTCTCTTTGGATATTCGCGAAAAGTCACACAAGGATTATCTGTGCTAGCCATCCTTAACTTTGAACCGACAGACCAGATAGAAGGCATCTAGTCAATAGCACTCACCACCAACCTTTAGGTACCCTTGTCCTACATGATATAAAACTCACTTGCTAGGCCACAGACAATTCGAGCCAAAGCACGTGCTAAACCCGGAAATCTCAATTCGATAAGTAACATAAGATCAGCTATTCCACGAATTACCAGAAAGCATACTTAACATAGGCGGAAACTAAATATACGACGCTGGTTGGTTAGGGCTCTTCCCAATTTCCAGCAACAACAATATATGTAAATTTTCAGCGTAACCGTCTGATCTAATCACCATTTTCTAGAAACAACACGTTAAATCCAAGAAGCGAACACGTGTTGTTAACAAAGTCTGTGTTATCGATGTAAATTGTAGCTCCATTCTTATACATCTTTCTTATATCCTCTTCTCAAGCATCTCTACATCTTTTATTGCCCAAATTTATATTAACTAAAGTAACTGTACTATATCACTCTTAATCATGTGCGTTTTTCAACACCAATGGACAAATTTGTAAACTAATTATAAAACGATATAGCTACAGAGAATGATAGAAACTTTTCTCTAGCTGAACATGAAATTTCAAGAGTGCTATAGCTCTGTGGGAAACAACCGAATATGTATTGAAAAAAAGATATTAGATATTCATTATAATTTATAATAAGTAAACTGTCTGCTAGACCAAATGAAGAAGCTGAAATTTTGGCGGGAATAGTACTCAATAATTTTATATTATGATGTGTTCTTGGAACTTCATTCATGCTTGTGGAATCAGGAACATGGTTGTCAACACTCTGGAGAGTGCACTCTGGAGATTAAAAGGTCTGAGTACACATATTTAGAGCACACACACACATACACACACATATATATATATATATCATTTGAGAGAAACCATATTATGTAAATAAGCCTGTATAAAGATGAACCGACTGATATGTTCGAGTTCCGGAGTATAGACATGATGTGGTTATGCGAATGAAAGGTACAATAGGTCCATGTGATATAGAATATTAACATCGTGGAATGATGTTAAACGCAAATAAAGCCACAACAATTCATCATTGCGTGTTCGGAAACAACGACCACATTCTAGTGAAACACATCATTCAATAACTATTAACGTGTGTTAATCATTACGTAAGAAACTTTACTTTTCATCTCAAAACTTAACACATCCAAAACCAAACACAGTATATTCAATAATATATACATTTTGAAGCATTGAAGCAAAGGAAGTTCCAGAAGTTCATCATTGTTTTTATAAATGAACCGAATATTTAGAAAAATAATTTCACTGATAAGAAATGAACATTTTGATCGATTATTTTCTGATATCACGCCTCCTCAATTCAACCATAACTGTTTAAAAAACAACATATCACCATAAAAAAGAGACAGTCGGCAACCACGGTTGACCGTAATTCTTTTTCTTCACATTTTTCATTTCCATCCATTTTTATACATTTCTCAATTTCAGAATAAAATCAGCTGGTAAAAATCACGTGTTTATTTATTTCCCAGATGCTACAAACTATGAAGATGCCCGAGATTCGTCCCATCACTTGTTTTACTAGTCTTGACTTCAAGTGAAACATGAAACATTGCATGGAGTCTCTACATGTTTGTTTTTTGAATTTCGCGCAAAGCTACACGAGGGCTATCTGCGCTAGCCGTCCCTAATTTAGCAGTGTAAGACTAGAGAGAAGGCAGCTATTCATCACCACCCACCGCCAACTCATGGGCTACTCTTTTACCAACGAACAGTGGGATTGACCGTCACATTATAATGCCCCCAAAGCTGAAAGGGCGAGCATGTTTGGTGGGACGGGTATTCGAATCCGCGACCCCCCAGATTGTGAGTCGAAGCGCCCTAGCCACCTGGCCATGCCAGACCATTTAAATACAAAATAAAAACAGTAATTTCTAATTTTGGGAGTAGTTAACATTTGTATTAAATATAAAATTGTAAAACTGTTTTTTTTAATTTATTCGTAGTTAACATTACAATTAAGTGTAAAATAGTAATAATAATGTTTTTTTTCAATTGCTATGTAGTTAATATTAGTATTAAAATATAAAATAGTAATAATAATATTTTTATTCAATTGCTCCATGTTTAGTTTTAACATTTGATCTGAAATACGCACTATTGCCAGTACTATGTAACTCTAAGAGGAACACAAACAATTTCAAGATATTCATTATTATCCAATTACGAGTCACTATTTATAACATAATTTGCTTGAACGACATTTGTTTTGGTGTGAACTAAATTAAGCAGGAGAACTGTATTTTCTAACAGTGTTATTTTAAGTCATTACACATCAGTACTAGGTGTATGGTTTTTATGAGCATCAAGCTATTATGGTGGCTAGCTTCGACTTGTTTATTAATCTAATAATGCACCGTGAGAATGATTAAGTGTGTTATTTTGTGTATCAGATGTGACGTAAAAATATTTAAAAATTCCCTTTGCAAACGAAACTTTCCAACGACTACAGTAATAAGTATTTGAATGTTAGTTTCTTTAAAAAGAGTTTATATCACTTATTGTTACACCAATATTATTTTGATAATTAGTTATTAATGCCTTCTATTAAATCAAAAATAGTAGGGTGTTCTCCAAATATGCTCTGATTATGGGTCTAAGATGCCATTTATTATTACACCAGTATTATTCTGATAATAAGATATTAATACCTTCTATTAATTGAAAAATAGTAAAGTTTCTTCATAATATATATTGATCATGGGTCTAAGATGTCACATATTATTACACCAATATTATTTTGATAATAAAGTATTAATACCTTTTATTAATTCAAAAATAGTAGGGTGTACTCCGAAATATGCCACTTATTATTACACCAATATTGTAATAGGGTGTTCTCCGGAATATACTCTGATCATGGGTCTAAGATGTCGTTCACATGAAAATCGCCCAATAAGCTGTATGCAAGTGGTAAATCCCCTTATAGATTATCCATTGAGCTAAGAAAATAATATTAATACTGCACAAACAGACATTTTGTGTTCTTGGAATCAGTTTCTTGAGAATTATTATGAAATATACTCCCTGCTTGTGTGATATTTCGCAAGAGATATCAAGGGAAGCAGGAAAGGTGTGGTGAAAGAAATTTCCCTTCGTTACGACAAACAGGGAATTAAATAAATATATTCTTTTCCCAAATAGAAACACTCTTTTAGCATATATTTTTATTACAGTTATGTATACAAACAAAGTTTTGCTTGACCAGAAGGATAAAAAAAAAATCAACATTGAAATTAGTATAACATTTAAAAATTTGTCAATCTGTTGTGCTTGTTTGTTTGTTTGTTTTTTTAATTATGCACAAAGCTACACAAGGGCTATCTGTGCTCTGCCCACCACGGGTATCGAAACCCGGATTCTAGCGTTGTAAGTCCGCAGACATACCGCTGTGCCACTGGGGGGCTCTGTTGTGCTAGTATATTTTTATGGGGTTAGACGAGGACAGGAAAAGACTGTGTCACATTTTTGTGACATTACCTAGCTTTAGCTTGTATTCTTAAAACAGTGCTCAGCGGTGAACCTAATGGTATATATCTGTATGCTATTACCTTGTTGTTTTAATGATTTTCAAGATTTTTGTTTTTATCGTCAATTCCATAAATTTATTGAAAATGGGCCATACTGTTTTTTTTATTATAAATCAATTATTCTAATATAATAATATATATTCTATTAATTCTAATATAATGTAGAATAACAAGTGTAACTATTGAATTCTGCCGAATATTTTATAAGAACATTTTAACGTACGACTTTAACGACGAGGCTGTAAGAAATTTATAATTTCATACACTGCAAATAACAAAAAATGTATCTTAAATAAGTTAAGGATGATGAGAAAAACTCTGTTAAACATTACTCCTGTTTCTGAAATTAAGAACATGCTTCTCAGGTATGTAGCATGATTAAAGAATAAAACTTAAAAGTTATCAATCTTTCATACGGACGAAAATACAACCATTGTTCAATCTTTCAATAAAGTTCTTAGAAAGCAGTTTGAGAAGAACTGAATCATTATTATTCAAGCGTATAAACCGTCCAATTCAAAATACGTTCACGAAAAGTGGTCCTGATATAAAAAATATACGATATAATTAATCACATACTTTTCAAAACCTCTATTTCAACATACAGTTCTTTGGTCTCGAAAGACTATTAATTTACAACTCCTGTAACTACTTCAAAACTACAATAGTGTGTAAACCTCTAGTTCCAGGTTACAGGAGTTGTAAATTAGAGGCATATACAGAAGTACTTCAAAACTACAATAGTGTGTAAACCTCTAGTTCCAGCTTCTGTACATGCCTCTAATTTACAACTCCTGTAACTTCTTCAAAACTACAATAGTGTGTAAACCTCTAGTTTCAGCTTCTGTATATGCCTCTAATTTACAACTCCTGTAACTACTTCAGTACTAAATCGTTTATGTAACATAACATTAAGGAACATCAAGGGACCTTTTGGTCCATGTAAGCTGTCCTAACCACTAAATAAAACTAACACCCCCCCCCCAAAAAAAATCAAAGTCAGCTCTTATCGCTCAAACCCCTTCAATTAACCGCATTCACCACGTTCCAAATGCGAAACGCCCTATTCGAAAAATATTTCTGTCTTAGCTGAAGATGACTCCTACTCTGTCAGAATTTATATCTGTATCTCCTAGTCTTAACATTAAATACGAAAAAATATGATGCATTAATAAAATCAATTTTCAAGTGAAAACAAGTTCAGAGATTTGAACCTGTCCTCGTATGACAATATTTCCATCCTAGTAGCCCTTCTGAACCTTTTTCAACAATTCAATGTCTGGAACAATAGGTGATTTGCAGCTATTCTTAATTTCAGATACGTGACTGATCATGGCGCTATCAAAGAATGAGAAGGTCGAGACAATACTGCTGTGTGGCAGAGAAGGGTGGTTCCAGCGTAAGGTTGCTGCCAAAATTAATGTACGCTATTTAGAGAGAGAGAGAGAAAATCATTACTTAAAGTCGGAAAGTTGCTTGCTAAATTTAAGGAGACTGACAGTGTGGACCGTTGATAATTGAATATGTTCCGGAGAAGAACATATTCCAAAAAAAAATGGAAATACTGTCTCCAAACTTGATTCGAATTACAAAGACAGCATATTCTGTAAAATTCGTTGAAGTGCCTATGGTCGAACTTTTCGGACTATATAGTAACTTTTAAAACTGTAAATACTTTAGTCTACAATATAAATGTTATATTACCTATTATTAGCTATAATGTATTATTTAGAAATTGTTGGACTGACAGTAAGCCCTCTTTCAAAAATCCTTGTTGCGCGCCATCTAACGAGATGTAAACAAGCTACACAGTGCATTGACAAGCATATTACATATTCTCTTATCGAAAACTTTGCAAATATTATAAATATGAAAAATTCAGATAATATCTGTTTATATGTTATCTTATAAATAAATATTTACAGTAGCTTCCTTTTCTAAAATCCTTACACAAAATATTCTACGTTCTCCATATATTAAATTAGGTAAACTCACTTCTGCAACGCTATGCACCGTGAGGAAATGTGTAGTTGTTTTGTGTGTGATAATGTCATGGATTGTGCTAATGGATTTTGTTTGTTACGGATTTCGTGCAAAGCTACACGAGGGCTATCTGCGCTAGCCGTCTCTAATTTAGCAGTGTAAGACT
>NW_013667850.1:85011-88760 GCF_000517525.1 Limulus polyphemus | reverse complement strand
CTTTATAACCTCCCCCCCCCTCACGGCTGAAAGGGCGAACATGTTTGGGGTGACCGGGATTCGAACTCGCGACCCACAGATTGCGAGTCGAGCACCCTAACCACCTGGCCATGCCGGGCGGTGCTAATGGAAGAGTCGACTCTCGCCTACACTGGAGTGTTACAATGTTTAATTAGACTTCTGCTACTGTAATTTTCGAGGGTAGGGATGAGTTGAATTTCAAATTCTGATCACTTGTTAAATAAACTGATTACGTTAACAACGATGACCACTTTCAGATTAAATATATCTGTCTGATGCTTGAATAGTTGGGATAAAAAGTCTCTACCTATTATCTTGACGAAGGTGTAAGAAAGGATAGCGCACTACGGACGATCGTAAAAAGTGCGCACTTTTTACATTTCTTTGCAAACAAATTAAAATGGCGAGGTATGGTCTGGTGGTTAGGGCGCAATATGCAGGTCGAGGGTTCGAGATATCCTGTCACACCTAACAACAGCGTTACAACGTGACAATCAATCCCACTATTTATTGATAAAAATAATTTCTCTCTAGTTTATCACTGGTAAATTAGTGACGGCTAGCGCAAATATCCCACGTGTAGCTTTGCGCGAAATTCAAAACACTTTCAAAAAACAACAGCAATTGGGCTTCTAACAGAGGGTAAAGCTATAAAAAATTTTATTTTTCCAATAATCTCTATTGATGAAGAAAAAAATAGACTAAGTATAAAAAATCGTGTAATTATTGGGAATTTCAATTCTAGAAACTTACTTAAAGCTAATTGACAATACAACCAATCACTTAGTGCTTGGTTAAAATTTTAAAATCAAAATATGATTTAGGTTATCATAATGTTAAGTCACTTGACCATTTTCTAAAGAAGTAGAAATTACGTCTTTTTTTATTATAGAGTTATTGATAATTATCTTTGTACATTATATCTACATAGTAAAGGCCGTGAGTACCGTGACCGTCAGTTTGATGTAACAGGCTTTCCAGAAGAAGCCTTGTTTTTACGACCAGACGATAATGGAGACGACTGAAAAGTTTCAGTCTGGAGTTCAGTAAAAAAAAAGGAAAAAGATGTATTGTTTTACAAACTAACTCTATTGTGCAATTTTTACCTTTGAATTTGAGGGGAACAGAGAATGTTTTTGTAGAGATGTTAATGTTGCCGTCAGGAAAAAAATGTCACGTTCTAACCGGTTGAAATAAAAAGTTTTACATATAATTCTACTATCGATGAATGAAACTAAGCCGTTTCTGAAGTGGTGAACTAGGAAGTATTTCTGTTTAATAATTATGCTATTGATGTAGTCAACATAACATTTTGTCAGCATATCAAAATACGGTAACACGAGTATGCGAGATGAAATATCTTTCTTGTTACATTGACTGTACGTTTCGTTTGCTTAATACAAGTACATCTGTTCTGTTAATAGAAGTATATCTGTTCTATTAATACAAGTATATCAGTTCTATTAATACAAGTATATCTGTTCTATTAATAGAAGTACATCAGTTCTATTAATACAAGTACATCTGTTCTGTTAATATAAGTACATCTGTTCTGTTAATAGAAGTGTATCTGTTCTATTAATACAAGTACATCTGTTCTGTTAATAGAAGTATATCAGTTCTATTAATACAAGTATATCTGTTCTATTAATAGAAGTACATCAGTTCTATTAATACAAGTACATCTGTTCTGTTAATAAAGTACATCTGTTCTGTTAATAGAAGTGTATCTGTTCTATTAATACAAGTACATCTGTTCTGTTAATAGAAGTATATCTGTTCTATTAATACAAGTATATCTGTTCTATTAATACAAGTACATCTGTTCTATTAATACAAGTATATCAGTTCTATTAATACAAGTATATCTGTTCTATTAATAGAAATACATCAGTTCTATTAATACAAGTATATCTGTTCTATTAATACAAGTACATCTGTTCTATTAATACAAGTACATCTGTTCTATTAATACAAGTATATCTGTTCTATTAATACAAGTACATCAGTTCTATTAATACAAATACATCTGTTCTATTAATACAAGTATATCTGTTCTATTAATACAAGTACATCTGTTCTATTAATACAAGTACATCTGTTCTATTAATACAAGTACATCTGTTCAATTAATACAAGTACATCTGTTCTATTAATACCAGTATATTCATGTCATTCGTTGTTTACTAAAGGATTTGCTAAATGTGTTATGATTCGTTGATCGTCGAGATCTAACGTCTATTTCTTAATATAATCGTCCCCAGTGGCACAGCGGTATGTCTGCGGACTTACAACGCTAGAAACCAGGTTTCGATACTCGTGGTGGGCAGATATTTGTGTAGCTTTGTGCTTAACAGTAAAAAATAAACTTAATATAGTCTGATTGAATGAGTATTTCAATACTGGCTAATTATTGACAACAATACAGTGTGTAGCTTTGTGCTTAACAATAAAAAATAAACTTAATATAGTCTGATTGAATGAGTATTTCAATACTGGCTAATTATTGACAACAATACAGTGTGTAGCTTTGTGCTTAACAATAAAAAATAAACTTAATATAGTCTGATTGAATGAGTATTTCAATACTGGCTAATTATTGACAACAATACAGTGTGTAGCTTTGTGCTTAACAATAAAAAATAAACTTAATATAGTCTGATTGAATGAGTATTTCAATACTGGCTAATTATTGACAACAATACAGTGTGTAGCTTTGTGCTTAACAATAAAAAATAAACTTAATATAGTCTGATTTTCGTCGCAAGTAAACGTTCATTTGAAAATCAAAATATGATCTACGTTATTATAATGTTAAGTCACTTGGCCGTTTTCTAAAGAAGTAGAAATTAAATCATTTTTTTAACTTATGTATATTAACATTAGTGCTCGATGTAATATATTCTTTAATCAGTATTTCTCCTTTGTACACAAATATCATCTTAGAAACATCAGTACTAGCTTGATTATCGTAAAAGATAGATATCGTAATAAATATTTCTATCATTGCGTCCCTAATTTTGAAGTTACAGACTAAACGGAAGTCAGACAGTTAACCATATCCACGCGCAAACTATTGTCTAACCGAACAGCAGGACTTGAGCTTCATTTTTATAATGCACCCACAGTCCCAAAGTGCGGCGCGCATTTTGTGGAAATGGTAGGAGATCGATGAACCCTTGGATTCACAGTCCGGGCGCTAACCAATAGGTCACGTCAGGCTCAACAACGTTAGGAATTATGTGTTGTTGTTGTTGTTTTTTTTATGTCCCTGGTTATAGACTATTTCCCTGCAGGATAATTTTATCTACAGAATATATTTGTCACAATATACAGAAGTTATTACTGTTATCCTGCCCCCCACAGTGGTTTAGCGGTAAATCTGAAGGCTTAAACGCTAAAAACCGGGTTTCGATACCCTTGGTGGGCACAGCACAGATAACCCATTGTATAGCATTGTGCTTAACAATAAAGAAACACATATTGTTATTCCTTCCTTCTTTACGCACATGCTTCTCGAAAATTTTCAACCGTGCCCTGACAACGATTTCCGTCAGCTGGTTTTAGCACAGCCATTGGCACAGAAGTCCATGGGAGGTGCTTGCGAGTGATAGAGCAAAAATTATTATTTGCAATTGTATTTTTTCTATAAACTGACAAATTGACGTGGGCACATGACTGAATTCTTCGAATTGATGGTGCAATACGTTATTGGAATCCATTCCGTA
>NW_013667850.1:82040-84778 GCF_000517525.1 Limulus polyphemus | reverse complement strand
CAAGACTTGGCGGTGGGTGGTGATGGCTATCTGCCTTCCCTCTAGTCTTAAACAGCTAAATTAGGGACGGCTAGTGCAGATAGCCCTCGTGTAGCTTTGCGCGAAATTCCAAAACAAACAGAGAAATATAATGGTTTCAATATGCTGCTCCGAGAGAATGCAGGTTTTACCATGTAATTTTTCTCGACACTTAAGGTGTTTAACTTGTAATTATAACTGTAAGGAGAAGCCACCATAAATCCCTTGGGAAAATGTTTACTCATACTATGTATGCTTTTGGATAATATATAAAAAAATTAATGCATATACCACGTATGGCCCAAAACCTATTTGATAGCGTTTTAAAGTCTGTATTGGAGTCAAGGCCAACTCTTAATTTCTTTTATGTATAGCCTTTCTGAGAATACAATTTACCATCTAATAAAGATTTATTGATATACACTCTGAAAATATACAAATTATTTGACATTTATTTATTAAAAAAAAAAACAGCACGAGTTTTCGGTGACGAAACTTCTTCATTTGTTAACTAGAAACCGGGTTTCGATACCCGTGGTGGGCAGAATACAGATAGCCCATTGTGTAGCTTTGTGCATAAATTCAAAACAAACAATCTTTTTTTAACTCTAAAGAAATTACAAGGAAATTATTATTATACCTCATTACTAAAACAATTTATACTCAGCCCAATTTCGCATTTTTAAGCTACGGAATTGCCAACGTTAACAGTTAATAGCATTCATGTTAAAGTCTATAATTCTCTCCACGTCATCTTGAAAATAGTAAAAATGATTTATTCATTTATTTATTTAAGGTAATAAAATAGTGATATTTTATTTTTAGGTGACATTGTTTAGGTAACATTGTTACATATCTACGTAACATTGTTACATATCTACGTAACCTTGTTTAGGTAACATTGTTACATATCTACGTAACATTGTTTAGGTAACATTGTTACATATCTACGTAACATTGTTACCTACCGTATTTTTCGGAATATAAGACGCAACCTTATTTTGAAGACAAAGTTTTGGGGAAAACTTTACTATACTAACTTTACTAATTCCATTGCTATAATTTATTTTTTTTAATTTAGGGAGCATTATAAATAGTTATGTTTTTAAAAGGAAAAAAAAACTACTATCTTAAAGTACTGTCTGTGGTACTGGCTACAAACTGCGTTTCAAAATATGTAACCCTTGTTTTAAACATATACTTTTCAATTTTGTTTTTTGATACTCAATTAGCTTATAGTGTTTCTTGTGTGTTAAATATACGGCATTGTTAAAAACATAATATCATTACGTATTTACCGTCCTAATATATCAGTGGTCTCAAAATTTTCGGTTTCTTTTTTGTGGATTTGATATCGATAAATATCAACATGGGAAATTAAATGAAAATTGTTTATTTTTTTAAAAAACTTTGGAGAGTGGTTAAAAAAAAAGAGTGAAAGTTTGAAATTGACTTCTTCAAATTTTGGAAACCATTCATAACGTATTAAATGCTTATGTAAACAACTCTATGTTTAGTTTTTTTCACTAAACGTGATTGATTTATGAAAAATTTGTTTTGTTCAAAAGTTATGTATGAAATAATGCACCAATGATAATTTTTTGTTTTCCTTTGTAAGCAAGTTTTCACCTTAACAAGTGAACTTTTTAAGCATAGTAAATACTGTCTAATTATTCACTTTAATGTAAATAAATATTGTTATTTTTCATATATGGTATCGAATAGTAAATTTAAATGTCCATATACAAATTTTATATGGAGAGTTGAGTAAGTTATATTAAAACTATTTTGAACATGCATATCTGAAAGTCACATGACAACTAAAGCCAATATAAAGTCATGGTGGACCGGAATGTATCAGAACTACACGTTGGCATTGTTTGGTATTCCATAGGTAGTACGATATCAACGAAAATTGAGCACTTTTGGGAAGAGTATTTGACATCCTTTTCTGACACAAAATATTCATGCAGTCAGATTCTAAAAATGTTTTCAAATCGGTGGTTTGGAATTTTCAAGACAGGAATACTCCTTGTTCCTAATAGCATTGGAAAACAACGGAATATGGATCAACTTGAGGAACCAAGACCATCCAGAAAGGGACTTGCAATAAGTCGTAATACAGTAGCAGTAAGCAAAGTGTGTCGTCATGCAAGAGGTGAGAATCCACAAACACAAAGGCCAATAGCAAGAGCTGTCTACGTACATTAAGCAACAGTATGTAACATAATCAAAAAAATATCTCAGTCTGGAACAATAAAACAAATTGATTCCACAACACGTCCGTTCATGTAGTGATTTGTTTTGATATGATAAGCTTACGACAGAGCCTTTTGCAATGGAAATTATATTGTAGGATAATTGTCAAGATGCACGGCAAGATGAAATAGAGAATTACCACATGGGAGGACATGAGCTGTAATGACTAGGTGATGCTCCAAAGTCGTTTTATTACAAAATATTCAACTTCTATTTTATCAACGTGGCGGATAAGAAAAATGTTACTTGAACACCCAGGAAATATAAAAACAACAATATAAAATATTACATAAAACATTTCTTTCTCTTATAAAAAATTTGTGGCGAAAAATCCCTACTGTCATCTAGTCTAGCACACTCTAACAAAACATTATTACAGGTAATTATAGTAATTTGGCACTTGTGTGTAAAGTTAAAATGATAAATAATATTCAACGTTAAACTGGTACACAGTTAAAAAC
>NW_013667850.1:80608-82014 GCF_000517525.1 Limulus polyphemus | reverse complement strand
ATTTTATAACTATAATATGATTTAAATTATTACAGGTAGTTGTGCATTTAAATTTTATAACTATAATATGATTTAAATTAACTATAAATTAATACAATTATTAAACAAGACAGGAATTAGAAACCAAAAACTCTAATACTTTTTTCAAACTATAAATGTCACATTTTTACTTGAACTGGAATATCTATCCAAGTTTTTGCTCAAACGTATCATGATGATTTTGATCTATAATTTGTTTTCACTTGAGGAAAATGATAATTGTCTAATGTAGAATATCGTGTTTCATAAGCATGGGCTATGCATATTGAAATAAAATACTTGAGAACAAGGATGGGGCTTTTGTACGATAAAATCTGTGCAATGAGGTTTGCCAATTAAGATGTCATGTTGGACATATCAAATATTTTCGACAAATCAAGAAAAACCTCCACATATAATTTTACATTTATCTAGAGACTTCGTTAGTCTGTCTGATAGAACAAAACGTTTGAAATCCAAATTGATATTTCAATAAAATATTACAATATGTTAAGAACGTTTTAGTCTCAATTAAAAAAGTTTTTTAATACGTTTAAAAATGGGGATAAAAGTGAATTTGGTCTATAGTTTGTTGGATTAGTTGAGGAATCACCCTTGTACACTGGAACAACTTTGGATATTTCTTTTCAAATATACAATTATATATATATATATACATATAACAACATTGGAGCAACGAGATCACCAGATTATTGGAATAGCTTCAGGTCCTTGTGTTTTATTAATACATAAAGAAGTTCTTATGATACTGGTTATGTCTTTCACAGAAATTGAGGCGAAAATATTGATTTCTCGATTGAATCATTCAAGTCATTTCTAAAAAAATATACCTTTATTAAAACCTTATTAGTTATGTAGGTCCAATGTTAACAGAAAACTCATTAAATATATCACATTTCGCGAATATGGTTTACTGTGGTATTATTTAAATAAATGTATTCAATAATTCAGTAGATTTATTTCAAATATTAATAATATTGTTAATATTCTGCCATTTATTCATATTATTATTGCTAATATTTAGTCTTTTTTTATAATATGTACGTTTAAGAATTATTTTAATGTGAGAGAGTTCTATATATATTTTTATTAAAATAGTTTGTTTTCTCCATAATATTTTAGTTCTTTAACGGTAATATTATTATTAACAATAAAAATAGTTAATAGTTCACCCACAGTAAGAGCATGGCTTCCAACTTCATCACAAGCTGATAACAAATACTTTTTAAACAATTCCCAAATAACATTTTAATATCTCTCAACGTAATCTGCGGGTCGCGGGTTCGAATCTCCGTTACACCAAACATACCCGCCCTTTCAGCCATTGGGGCGTTATAATGTGACGGTCAATCCCACTATTCGTTGGT
>NW_013667850.1:66078-80042 GCF_000517525.1 Limulus polyphemus | reverse complement strand
TCATAACAAACCAATATCTCTCAACTTACATTTTATAACATTTTTCTTTATATTATGTACATTTACTGATATAAATATAGGTAAATGATATGTTGCATCATATATATATATAATAATTCTAGGAGTTATTTGAGTAAGAAAGCCATTAGTGTAAAAATAACCAATTAAAGTTTGTGATTTGAACGATATTCTACTTGTGTTTGTTAAAAAAAAACATTTGCAAACGTCCTATTAATATAATTATTAGTATACTGATTTATTTTATGCTATAATAAGTAAATATTCATGTCTCAATGTATACTTTACTTTCAAAACACATTAATATGCTGTATTTCAGTATCAAAAGATTCCATACGTTGACTGAGTGAAATCAATCCCATGCCGAAACAGTACACAAAAGCCGGTGCTGAAATTCGGTTTTAACAGCACACGCGGATGTGAATGATAACACATGAAACCTGGCAGGAAATGCATTGGTTAAAATATTTATGTCTATATATAATGATCACTTGAAGACATGGTAAAAATATATATATGGGTCATAATCCTTTCGTTTAATTCATAAAATCATGATTACGTGGAAGACATGATAATTTCAATAAATCAATACATGTATTATTCTGACTCAATATATTAACTAGTTCATCTTAGAAGTTAGAAAATGGGAAACTATGATTCATAGAATTTCTATAATAATGATAATTTTCATCTAGATTTGAATATTTAATAAAGTGTTCAAATGTTGGTAAAGAGCATTGCAAATGACACAAAAAAACGTAATAAATACAATTTTTATTACTTTTACGTAATCTACAGGATTATTTACTAACGACGATTATTTTATAACTCTGACTGATATCACCACCTAGTTTTCGTTACCTAATACTTAAATAGATGAAATTTGACAAAAGGTGATCCCGGAGTTTTACGTTAAAAAAAACACAAGTATGTGTTTACAGTTGTCATGTTGTATTTCAGATAAGCTGTTAATTGCCTAACAAATGCTTGGAAATAATTTTACTTGACACTGGTTACCAGTTAAAGAAGAAAAGCTCACGAGTTAAGCGACACATAATTACAAGAATATTCTATTTTCTAGGATAAATTGAATTAAATTGAATGTCAGTTTTTAAACTGGGAGTTTACCTAAATTACCAGTGCCGTAGCCAGGGTAATTTTCGGAGGTAGGGTGGAAAGTTTGTTTGTTTGTAAATAAGCACAAAGCTACCCATTGGGCTATCTGTGCTCTGCCCACCACGGGTATCGAAACCCGGTTTCTAGCGTTATAAGTCCGCAGACATACCGCTGTGCCACTGGGGGGAGCAGGGTGGAAGGACAGTGAGCAAAAGACTTGCATTGTAAAGAAAATGAAAAGTTCAATAATTTCATATTTAAATTTATGATGAAACAATAATAATTACTAATTCCGTTTTGCAAAAAAACATTTGACAAGATGCCACATAAATGGTTTGTAAAAAAATTGTCTCTATAGGTGTGGAGATAAGTTAGCAAATTGAATAGAAGAGTGGTTGGATGGAAGAAAGCAGTTAATTTAAGGGAAGAATTAATAAATATTTGAATGATAATGGCTGGCTATAAGATTTTTAAACATTTATTTAATAGTTTTAGTTTAGTTTAGAGGATGGGAAACCTCAATGTACCAATAGGTCCTTTACTGTCCCTAAACATAATATTATGTTAAGTTGCAGGCTAGTAGACAACATAAGTTGTGGCCTTTATTACCCGTGATTGGAAGATTTATATTTCGAAGAAGTACAATCTCTTTTAAAATCTCTGACTCCAATCTTCCCAAATGCTGGCCGTTATGGATCTATTCTGATTGATACAGCCTATAGCTCTAGCCATAATAAAAAGCTTCACTTTGTCACTTGAACATCATGATGTGTGAGTTAAATTTGGAATATGTAAGCCTATTTTCAAATAGCAAAGTTATAAAATAATATCACGAATGAATGATATCCTGTAAATTCAACACAAATAACAGTTACCGAATATTGTCACCGTATGTTCAGGAACGGATTGGAAACCTAAAACGGCCCGGAAAAATACTCAGGACGATATACATATATATATATAACTAAAAAAATAAGGATGATATACATATATATATATATATATAGAGAGAGAGATGTACTGTAGTTTAGTCAGTTGCTACTGGGACAGTATAACCACGTTATTACCCCACTGGCCCAGGCGTCACCGGTCCAACGGGATAATTTCCCGTGTCCCGGTGGATCAATCCGCCCCGCGTATGTTTATAGAACTGGGCCTTCACCTTTCTCTGTTTTAACACAACTAGTTAATATTATGAGACAGTTTTTACCATTTCAGTTTCCAGTTGTCATTTCTCACATAAATTGTACGTTATCGACATAGCTGAGGCTTCACAAAAGGTTGAAAGTAAAATCGTTAATGAATTTGGGTTGTTTGAGAGAGATACCTAGAAAACAGCATCCTCGCCCTGTGTTGCTGGACAGCAGCAGCCAGTTAGGCTCACGTATTATTCCAATGTTGATGGAAGTAACGAAGAGACTCTTAAAACTTATTATCTTAACAAACCATCAAACACATTTTCACAAATGAACAATACCGAACAAAACTTGACACTTATAGTCGTAAAAGAACCTTTAATTATAAATCAATAGATTATTCTTTGACTATTTCCAAACAAATATTTCCTCACGTGGATTTTGAAATTGTTACCATAACATGGATTATCTTTCATTTACACTTTATAGGTAGATCATCAATTATATAAAAATCATCAGTTACAAATCAGTGTTCTGTAATTTTAACTAAGTAAGTTTTTCAACTAATGGTTATAAGCTCCAAAGTTTACCTCTAAACCATGAAAGGATTGTGTAACAATTCAAAACTCATTGGCGCTTGTGTAAATGCTCAATGTTAAAAACTCACTTTTTCATAAACAACTATTTAATGTACACAAATGTTTTTTGTAGCATTAAATTGTCAGGTGTTTACTATCAATATGAGCGTAAATGTTTTGATGACGTTTTTGTTTTCTAATTCATTTTACACATTCAATAATTGGCATGAAATTGTATCAGGCCTCTAAAAAATAAGATCTGTTTTCATCCTACGTTTTTGAAAAATTGAGGCTGGCGAATGGCATTTATTTCTTAATCTTACCTTTCATTATTTAGCCTAATATTGGACATAAAAGTACTCCACAAAAAGACTGTTTAATATAAGCTGTCAACATTTTCATTTTAAAAACTTCTGGATTACTTGACAGAATATATACCAAAAAATAAACGCTGGTCACTGGTTGTAAAATATAAAAGTAAAGAGGCATGGACGTCAAATTATGAGCGGACTGGAAAGAAAATTTGTCTAGTCATTATTTGTCTCAGATAAAATAATTCCTTTCATGGCTCAAATAAAAACCAACTTAAACTTTTTTTTTTCTACTGTTCAACATCAGGTTCGTTGTTATCGTAAGCGAAAACGTCAAGTGCCGGGATACGAGTTAATCGATTACTTTAGAAGATTTCAAAGAGTAAAATAAAATATATTGTCTTCGTATAATTGTAAGACAGATCAAAGACGTTCGAAAAAGAAAATATGTAGATATTGCTCTGTTCAACTAAAAGCTAATAATAACTGTGCACTAATACACTGATAACTTTTACTGGAAATAATATAAATATTTCAAAACACTTAAATCTATAGTTCAATTAACATGGATTTTAATAGTACCATCAAATACTGTTAAAATTTGTTTAAAAGTACAGTAAATGTTTTATATATGTATAAACCGTGTCATGATGTATCGTGTAATTCTTACATAAGTTTTGAAATACTCGTAACGATTCACTTGGCATTAACCTGAACTCGTACATTAGCTTGTGTCACGAGGTTCATCACAAGAGCGACGACAAATTACTTACTTATTCTGGCTAACATCGCTATTATTATTATTATTTTACTTCTTTAGTACACATACCAAGTTTAAAAACAATTCTTTACATGATTTTTATTCATAATTGTCTTTTCAAACTTTTAGTTACGGCTCTGTGGTGAACAAATAATGTAATTTACAATATAAATAGAATGAACACATATCACAAAAACAATCTACGTGCTTACGATTTAAAAATTGACAACAAACTTAACCACTAACAACCAGAAACTATCAGATTCAGCAGTAGATTTTATCTTTCGACTATTAATGCAAAAGCAGAAATATCACATAAGACTTAAAACTATTGTATGCTCATAATCAATGCTACATTTTTATAAGTTTTCTGAGCATTTTTAATCTACCCTGGTCTCATCCTACCTGTTTATCACACTTGATACTACCGTACAAATAGGCTACTTGAAAATATAAATTGTTAATACAACAAACAGCTAAGTTCTACAAAAAATAATTTATTCGTTGTCTTGAAATAAGTTGATCTTTGAATGTGCGAGTACTTTCCTACTTGCAAATTTTAATCATGTGGTGACATTCGTCACTAAAGTGAAGTGCCTGACAGAATGGTTACAGCTATGAAGGGCTTGAATGGCTAATAATTATGAGGAATATGTTTTAGCACATTCGCGCACAGCTACTCGGGGACTAGCTATGATAGTTGACCCAAATTTTGAACTCATAGGCGAGAGTGAAAACTGCTAGTTAACAACGCCAACTCCTGAACTACTTTTGTCTGACGAAAAGTGGGATTTGATCGTTACTCTTATAACGCACCCACAACGCCAAAATGCAAAGTAACTTTCACATCCAACTCGTCAAGAAACGTTTTATAATTCGAGCCTTTTCCTCTAGTTTTCGGATAGTATTTTTATTTATCTATTAACATTCGGCCAATCTATACATAATAGTTTTTATGCTAACTTTCTGAGAATTAGGTATTAAACTCTAAATTTTTAACCCTATTTTCAAAAGTGAGATAAAAGAACAACTACAGTTTTATTATACCTTAAAAATGCAACAATTGTATAACACTGTCACTGTATATGTGTGTGTATATATACATATATATAGTACAGAGTTATACAGAATTTTATACAGAAGTTGAATGTTATCACAATACTTGAGGCTTCACAAAAAGTTCCTAGTATAGAGGTTTTTTTTCTTTCTTGATACAGAAAAACAGCTATTTCCTGTGTGCCGCTGGACGGCGGAAATCTGTTAGGCTTAGGTATCATTCCTTTATCAGTGGAAATAATAAAGAGGATGCATGTGACCAAGATAAGAATGGTGTTTCTCAACACCTCCAAGTCTGAGATGCTATCCTAACCTAAGATGAATTTCCGGAACAGGGGTCTCGATATCCTGGAAATAATGAGGATGTTACAGGTATAAAAGTAATGGTTTAGGCTGCCAAGGCACGACCTCTTAACTAACATCGCCTCAGCAATTTGGACATTGTGTTTCGTAGTAAGTGTGCTATCTTTACATATAATTATATTTACTTCAAATATTCAAAAAATATGCTAGTAATTCTAGAATAAGACACTCTCCGGGAATATTCTAAAGTAAGTGAAATATAGTCGCGGAATTAATTAGTTAGAAGAACTGGAAATTTTGTTTTATATATAAGTCCATTTATAGCTAAGAAAGGGATTCTTTCAGACACACTATTAAGAAACCAATTATATTATCTAAGCATGATATATTATGAAGTGTAATGTTATACTCAGAATGAGTTCTATAAGCAGTTGGTGATACATAATGTAGATTTACAGTTTAAAAACTGAAATTCATTGAAGTTAAATGTATACAAGATCTAACATTTATCCGATAAACATTTTTTATTTAACTACTAATCAGATTCAAGCAAAATTTTGTTAAATATTTAAGACCATAAAGTTTTACAAAGTTTTACAAGCTTTAATCTGGTTAAAAACTATTCACAAGTTGAACCATATCGTGATATTGAAATAATTGCAGATAAGAGCTTTGAATATGAAAACCCGGATTATATTTATTCAAGGATTTCAATTTTGAAATCAAATACTTATAATAAAATCACTTAGATCGAGCTTTAGACAAACCGGCTATCATTGTTTGTTGGAAATATTTTAGGTAAACTTTCATCTACAACGCCACCATGAGGAAGCTTGTAGTTGCTCTGTGCCTGATGATGGTATTGGCTGTGATGGTGGAAGAGGCCAAGGCTAGGAGATGGTGCTTTAGAGTGTGTTACAGGGGATTTTGCTATCGCAAATGTCGAGGGAAGAGAAAGTGAGCTGATTTTAAAATTCTGATTATTTTTAACCGTCACTATAACAAGTGATTGCGTTAGTAAAGATCAACATTTTTGGATAAATCAAATCCGTCTGATTCTTTGAAAAATTATATGAATGACGTCTGAATCTATTACATTAAATCTTATAAAAATCATGGTAATTTTAAGTAAGAAAACAACCAGTCTCTGAGTCTTGAATTTAAAGATTCGTATTTGGTTAAAATTTTAAAATCAAATACTTAGCCTGGCCTTAACTTCCGTTCTTTTGAGTGGCTTGCATATATAAAGTTAAGTTTTCGTTTTGTATTTGCAAGCTGGGCCATAGTGAGGGATGTTCACATAAAGCTTAAGCTGTTGCTTTTTAGAACTTAAGGGATATTTACAGTCTCACAACTGACATTTTTATGTAAATTATCATTTCAAAAAGATCTGTTTACGATGCTTCTGTATAGTGAAGTACGTGAGTTCCGTGACCGTGGGTATGATGTAAGAG
Source organism: Limulus polyphemus (assembly GCF_000517525.1). NCBI lineage: Eukaryota > Metazoa > Arthropoda > Merostomata > Xiphosura > Limulidae > Limulus > Limulus polyphemus. Next base: position 73,310 of record NW_013667850.1, on the reverse strand, counting down.
CCATTCCAGAAGAAGCGTTGTTTTCACGACAAGACGATATAGAAGACGACGATGACGAGTAAGAAATTTGGAATTCAGAGAAAGTAAGTTGCATTGCCTTAAATAAAAAATGTACATGTGTTGTAAGATAATTACTTTAAAGAACTGGCGCATTGTAATTTGGAATTACTCTACTAATCTAATATTTTTTCCGTATATGAAAGTATAACATCGCGCAGGTGTAAGAGGTCAATTTGGAGTTTAGATTTGTTGACTTACTACGTTTCGTTTACTTTGCTCTTTCAACCCAACTAGTCTGTTAAGCAGTACGTTTACGGACAACGTAAAAATCCGGGGCTCGATACCCTGTGGTCGACAGAGAGTAGATAGCCTATTTTGTAGCTTTGCTCTAAAACACACAACCAGACCATTGGGCTTTTGATGACTTGATATATGAGCGAATAATCGTGTAACTTTGATTTGGAGAAAAATGCTTAAAGTTCTGTGATTAATAATTTTGTTTTGTTTCGACGTAAATGTGGATATCGGATCACTTTAACACAGACCATTTCTTCTTCAGTTGTCCACCTGATCGATGTTGATGAAACCTTGGAACGAACGACTTTTATGGTTTTTAAACCTTTTCAGAGGTTTAACATATTTGTATATTTGTGTTCAATGAAACACGTTCTTTAATCACTATTTCTTCTTTGTGCACAAAGACAATCTTAAAGACTTTCTGTACTATCTTGGTTGTTGTAATAGTTGGGTATTATAATAAATATATCAAGCATTGAAGAATACGAGTGTTTTATCTTTTGTTTTTCATCCTGAACGAGCGTTCATGTCCTTCTCTTAAAATCATTCAGTAGAAAAAACTCGAGTCTTGTAGAAATATCATACATGTTTATAGTTTTAAACTAATTTCTGCTGAAATTATCTATAGTATTTTATATTTTATTAGAGTTATTATTTCCGAAAATGTTTATATCAATAAAACAAAACAAAAAATTACACATTTTGGTCGAACACTGTTGTATAGAATACAATATATTATATTAAAAAACTTGTCTCATGACATAGAAGAAATCATTATACAAATTTATATAAAAAAAATATATTTCTGTGTGCATTTTAAATGAAAAATCTGTTACGCTAATTTTCACAATCTACCGGAAATATATTTCATATTACCCCCTGTGGGTCACCGATAAGACTGTGAGCATATAACGCAAAAAATCGAGGTTCGATATCAGTGGCGGGCAAAGTGCAGATAGCCTATTGTGTAGTTTTCGTTTACACACAAAACAACAAACAAACGGACACATTTCCTAGAAGTATAGATTTTCCATCTCATCTGTTCGCAGGCTTAATATATGTTCAACTCATCCTATAATTCACCTGGGTTTTTGAGCAAAAATCAAACACCCAATACACACGCTGTATATTTCCATGCAAAATATATTAAACCGTACAGACATCATTTTATATTAGACGAGAAATAACTGTAATAAGATGAGACAAAGGTCTATAAAAATTTCAAGCTTGCATTGACAAAATTTTATAAGTAGGATTTTACTTATGTCTAAGTTACAACAGTGTATAGTTCGTCAGTTCAACAATAGTTAAACTTCATTTGCTATTCACGTAGTTATATTTTCGATTTCAAAGATGGAGCAAGGACAATCAGACTTTCCGGACTAAATCGGGTGTGCGAAACCACTCTTTTCACAAATTCCACAAATGTTATGACGAAAATGCCCCTTTCCCCTTTTCAGAATGCGAATGCATTCGCAATAATATGTGCGTACTGACATGACCGAAATCATCACATAGAACGCTGTTTTGTTTTATACATGTGACGCTTTGGCGTACGGCAAGTAGCCAAAATTGTTCAGATCCCCATCCTTCTGAATACTTAGCATTTCGTACCTGGCTGTCTTCCTTTTGTGGTCGGTAATTGCTACAAATATACACCCTAACCTGGCTGTCTTCCTTCTGTGGTCTGTAATTGCCACAAATATACACCCTAACCTAGGCCACTACTGAATCTCCCGTATTTTAGACGTTCTGATGAGCCTTGGTATTTGGCGAAAGGCCTCGTCTGCACTGGATATGGAAGATATGGTGTATGTGACAGATTATTACACATTCTTTTTTAGTTTCTGTCACTCACAATTTCTTAGAATTTACTGTTAGTCTTAACAGTACGTAAAGAAATCAAAAGTTTGTCGATCTTTAAGCGTTATACAACTTGGCAGCTTATGATTGGTTCATACTCTACATACGTAACTAATAATGAAATGTTAGTACTTTAAGTGAAGGTGAGGTTTAAAAACAAATACGACCAAAGTGTAACAGGCTTGTTTCATCTCGGTTATGTTTCATGCAAAAATAGAAAGCTGATTGGCAATTCGTATAAATATGTCTTCTTGTTTCGTATAAAAGTCCAGAATTTGCGTAATTCGTTATCTTAACTTGGCTTATTAAATTTCTTGTGGTTTTTCTGGTATTACAGTTCTCAACTACTCAACTGCTGATTAAATCCTTCGAATCCTCTGTTAATTGCTTAATACCAAATACCACATATACTTCAACTACAAGCCAATAGTTCTTCACCTCAGTGGCAGTTTAATTAATACCTGAAAATTACGGTTTAATGCAATTATAATTTAAATAGATTTCTTTTTATAATTTGTCAAAAATGTTTGTTTTTGTATTTAGAAGATGAAAGTACAAAATAACATGATTTATAGAGATTTTAACTTGTATGATTTGTTGAGTTAATGCTTACCAACAAGAATATCAGTTTTACATGATGCACAATAACTACCGCTGAACAAACGTAACATATCCATTTTTTTTACCAACTGTTAGTTTACATGTAAACGCACACCTGCTTAAACTACCTATCTATGTGCTAAATGAATGCTACAAATTGATCAATTTGTTTGCTTCAGTTACTACTCATGCGAAGCTTCATAAGGAAAACTGGGGTCTAGTTTTGGTGATGTGCACATTTATCAGCGTTACATATCTACCTGATTAACATATCTCATTTAGTTAGTAAAACTCAAAAATAAATTGGAGTTGTACTAATTCTAAGCCCCCCAGTGGCAAAGCGGTATGTCTGCGGACTTACAACGCTAGAAACCGGGTTTCGATACCTGTGGTGGGCAGAGCACAGATAGCCCTTGTGTAGCTTTGTGCATAATTAAAAAAACAAAACAATACTAATTCTAAAATTTCTAATGTGTATGTTTTATAGCAAAGCTATATCGGGCTATCTCTTGTGTTCACCGAGGGGGATCGAACATCTAATTTTAGTGTTGTAAATTCGTAGACTTACCGCTGTCCCATCGGAGGACAAATTTGATAATAAAACGTGTTCCATGTTCATTTCATTGAAATGGATCTCATCAAACTAACCTGAAAAAAGTAACGTACTAAAAACTAATAAGAGTTTTTTTTCTTTCTTTTACTTACAAAGTTACAATCAAAAGGATAAGTAATCAAAAAGAAAATGAGTTACAGACTAGTTAAATCAAATATAGAAAATGTTTCTAAAACATAATTACAGACTTTTAATTTAAATAATGTAAGACTATTGGTGGACCAATAATCTACACTCAAACGATTTAAAATAATAGGAACCAAGTAATAAAAATACTTAGAATCTAAAACTGAAGAACTTCTTGCAAGTAAAAGGATTATAGTGACGAGAGCAATATACACATTCACTAGAACAAATTCAGATTAGGTTTAGAAATGTTGACATCTTTAAGAACCCAGATGAATCCCAGGCCTGATAAATAATGAACAGACCGCGTTTCTTGAATTTATTAGAAACGTATGTTTGGTAAGGAAGCCCCAGCATAAGCCCTAAAAGCCATTTTTGTAATAGCCAGATCGGCGTTAACGCACCAAAGTGTGAGCCCTAAACACTTAAATTATAAGGCATTCAAGTATAGAAAAGTATAGATCTGATAGTGCACCCAATCGAAAACTCTCCTACATCTAGTCATGATATAGATCAATACAATGTGTTCGTTCCATCTAAGATTGTTTTGAATAATCACTCCCAGAACCTTTACCAACTCGGCTTTGGCCAGAAGGATACCATTAAAACTCAAATCATCATTTACCAGCTCTCTAGATATAATCATATGTTGACACTTACTAATATTCAAAACCAGGCTGTTGTCAAGAAGCAAAGTTGCAATAGATAACAACACATTGTTCGCAATTCTAAAACAACCAGCAACAGGCTCAATAAGAGTCGTATCGTCAGCATACAAATTACATGTGCCACTGGGACATACAGCAAGTAAATTGTTTACATAAACAATGACCAAGAGAGGCCCATGGATTGAGCCTTGAGGAACCCCACAAAGAAGACTACGGAGAAGGTACTTTAAACCAATAAGTGTAATGTAACAATGCCAATTAATCAGATCGGTTTTATGAATATTATAAATAATACCACGTGGGCCATAATTAGTATACTTATAAAGCAACACTGCATGATTTACACTGTCAAGTGCTTTGGCAATATCTAGCACAGGGCCCGGTATGGCCAAGTGGTTAGGGCTCTCGACTCGCAATCTGAGGGTCGCGGGTTCGAATCCCCGTCACACCGAACATGCTCGCCCTTGCAGGCGTGGGGGCGTTATAATGTGACGGTCAATCCCACTATTCGTTGGCAAAAGAATAGCCCAAGAGTTGGCGGTGGGTGGTGATGACTAGCTGCCTTCCCTCTAGTATAACACTGCTAAATTAGGGATGGCTAGCGCAGATAACCCTCGTGTAGCTTTGCGCAAAATTAAAACAAAAAAACAAATAAATATCTGGCACACAAACTAAAACAGATCTCTTGGCCTCACAACCGTTAAATAGCTTTGTGGTTATTACCAATCGACACTTTCCAGCAGATTAGGTTTACTAAAACCAAAGTAAGAATTACTTAGGATCTTATTTGTTTATTAATAATACGATAGTAGAAAATGCGCTCAACAATACGAGCAAACGCAGACAAGATTGAAATAGGCCGATAATTCTCCACCCGGTCAAGATCACCACCCTTGGAAATTTGTCAGTAACACATACATTATTAACAGGTACAATTAAGAGGTAAATAATAGGATCACAAGTAGACTTAACTATTGAGGTTAATACATCATCCCATCCAGCAGGTGAAGCACTTGAAAGTGCTTTAATGGTAGCACGAATTTCAGTCTTAGTTTCAGGAACAAGATAAAAGAGACTGAGCTCCGGGTTTAAACTGACATTTAATGCCAGTAGGAGTAACCCCTTACCTAGAGAAATAATTGTTAAAAGTATCAGCAGTACTATCAGGATCAGTAACACAGGGACCCATGTTATTATAAATGCGTGTAATCTTAGCTTTACTTTTCTAGTCCCCACCTATTTGTTTACTAATGGATCACCATGTGTGATGAGAGTTCTCATCCTGCCAAATAATAATCAAAATATCTGGCCTTGTGATCAGGAACCTGACATTTAGCAAGCACCTTAAGCTCCAAATTTTTATTATAAGTCAAAAGCTTATCTGTTCTTTTAAAGCGACGATAAAGTCATTGTTTACGCTAACTAATGCGTAATAAACTCAAGATCATCCAAGGTGGATATCTCGCGTTATTCAATTTAACAGCTTTAATAAACAGAAAACATTAGTTATGCAGCTTGCAAAAAAGAGAAGAGCCAAATCAACATCGTATTTTCTATATATATAATATAGCTCCAATGAAGTTTAGTCAACGCATAGGTAAAACTATTCATAGTGTCAACGTTAATTAGCCTTTTTCTGAATAGTAATAAACTTAGGCGGAATATCAGAAAGAACAAAGGACAAAGACAGCGCATAAAGATCTAAAATACCATAACAAATGACATCAAAAGCAAGATTACAATAATTAGTAAAAACATTCTCACGTGTCGACACAGTGGCACCAAAACCCCTGGGTGGTTGATAAATACAAGATTTTAGCATTGACAACATGCATTAAATTACATACGATTTCGATCGGTAATAGTCTAGGCAAATTTTAAAAATTACATTAAAATCACCCCAAAACAACACCAGAATTTATAATGTTCACGATTATACCCAGTGTGTCCATAAAAATCACACCAGTTACCAGATAACTTGTTTCTGGGCAGCCATGACTCATACAATACACGTTTCAACAAGAATACAATTAATCACTAATTCGATAGTTAATTAATTCGTCCTAAAAAGGATGCTTAACACTCCTTAATTAAACCATTAATTAATAATTAATTCATTTATAATTAAATCATCAAAAAACGGACACTTGACACTAATTTCTTAAATCATTTATAATTATTTGTCATAAAAAAAAGAACACTTAATGCTAATTCACCAGTTAATTTACCAGTTTATATGTCATAAAACGATTCCATCTTAATTAACACTTACTCTTTTAATTATGAACCAAGTGTTTCAAGATTGTCAGTGACATGAGTATAACAAAATGTCAAAATTAACATAACAAATGTTAACATAACATGATTGAATCCGATCACAACATACATTTTAATTGCAAGTTTAAATCGTTAAACTCATATTCCATCATAACCCATGTAAAACAGTTATTATATGTATATAAAATCATATATTTAACAAGCTTACTGAAACATTTTACTTACTTAAATACTGTAGTTCATAATGAAAAGTAACTGAATAAATAGATCAAACCAAAGCTTATTAATAGATACAATAAACAAGTGTACACTAATTTACAACTAATGAAGAAAGAATGGTGTGAAATCGACGATCTTACTCCAGCACATTATTCTTGTAACTCGCTAATTCATTTGATCAATGTTGACAAGAGTAAATAAACTTATTGTTCAATCTATAATTAACAAATAAGTCAAAGTTATCAACGAAACATTCTGAGATACAATAGAGAAAGATACTTTAACCAAGTGTTATCAAATATCATATCTTTGAAGAAAGTACAAACAAAATCTGTAAGATAACTATGATAACAATAAAAAAGTTCCTGAGAAAATATTTCAAGTCCAACATAATTACACTGAGTTACAGCCTATCGTATATACTTGTCAAAGTAGAATATCATAAATGAAACATAAGGGGGCAAGTTTGTTTGTTTGTTTTGGAATTTCGCGCAAAGCTACACGAGGGCTATCTGCGCTAGCCGTCCCTAATTTAGCAGTGTAAGACTAGAGGGAAGGCAGCTAGTCAT
>NW_013667850.1:49863-65145 GCF_000517525.1 Limulus polyphemus | reverse complement strand
CCAACGAATAGTGGGAATTACCTTCACATAAAAACCCCCCCACGGCTGAAAGGGCGAGCATGTTTGGTGGGATGCGGATTCGAACCCGCGACCCTCAGATTGTGAGTCGAGCGCCTTATTCACCTGGCCATGCCGGGCCAAGGGGGCAAGTAATCAAAGTTTCTTTAGTTAGTGTTATAAAAATAATGTTTTTGAGTAAGATCGTCGATTTCACGATTTTCAAGAAGCTTTTGTAAATATTATCCTAGTGTGTTTTGAAGTTTTATCAAATGTTTCAATATGTGTTGATAACTTAAGTTTTGTATAATTTCTAAAATAAAGAAAACTTTGATTACTTGTGTAAAATGAATATTAATTAGAGTATATTATTATAAAATTATTAAATTAACCGTTTTTTTTTGTTACAAACACTGAATTGTTATTAAAACTTCAATCCCTTCGACTAGCTAGCCAGTTATAGCAAAATAGACTTTTTCATTCTTTTCTACCAAGCCTGTCAGTAGCCTTAAATATCAAACACTTCGGACTGTCACGCTTTACTTTTATTTCTTCAAACTCTGCTCTACTTCTACATTGCAACACAGTACTTACTTCACAAACCACATACACTTGGTCAACTCAGAACTGACCTTTGTCATTCTAAGCAGATGGTTTTTCTAACTTGTATATTTTCCTAACCCAGTCTGTCAGTGATCTTCAATGAGTTAGACTTGGTAAACTGTGTGTTGAGTTAAAGAAAGCTTTACATGTCTTTTTTCTTACAATAACTCTCTATACGCGTGTGAAGTAATGTTGAACAGTATCAAGGTTTGACATCATATACGGGTTCGTTAGTCTTGTAAATGAACAATAGAAACAATATGTAGAAATTTGTATGTGTTTCGTGATTGTATGCTTTCATTGATGTAAATTAGAAAGAACACAGATTAGACTGTATTTTGAACAAGTTACGTCACTAATTTGGTCCTCGAAGATTTATGGTAAGTGTTGTTATTCTATAATAGTAATTAATCATATGTAGTAAAATGTAAGTTGTAACCTCATTCAAACATGTTACATTAAATGATATTTTTGACATTAATGACTTGTAGAAGTACTGTCACAGTATATTTGTTAAAATCTTATGGACAGTTGTAAAAATAATGGTAATTAAGTATATATACATATGTGAAAGTCCACTTTTGTAAAACATGAGATAAAGTAACATGTGTAAATTATTTTGTTGCATAAAGTCAAATTAGTAAAAATCTTATTGCATAATAAACGTTTTATTGACGATGTAAAATGCTGTATAAAGTCAACGTATAAGTTTTAATTATTGCATGATATCACTCTTTTCAGGGCGATTTAAACCTACAGACATGTATTGTGTTCCTGGTATAATTTATGTTTAAAGTTTCAGGAGCAAAGGTGAAGCTGTTTGATTAGCATTTAATTCAGGACATGGATTCACAAGATACGTCCTGAATTAAACACTAGTTAAAATGCATGTTGTGATCTCATTCAAACGTGTTATATTAAGTAATGTTTTTGACATTTCATTATATCCATGTCACTGAAAATCTTAAAACATTTGGTTGATAACTAAAAGAGTAAGTTTTAATTAAGATATCGTGTTTTGATAAGGAAATTTAATTAACTGATGAATTATCATTTAGCGTCCTTTTTTATGACGATTTAATTAACTAATGAATTAGTTTTAAAGCGTCCTTTTTAGGATAAATTAGTTATAATTGATTTAAGGAATTAATTATAAATTATTTAATGAATTAGTGTTAAGTGTCCATTTTTATGACGATTTAATTAACTATCGAATTAGTGATTAATTGTATTCTTGTTGAGACGTGTACCGTATAATTCATGGCTGCCTAGAAACGTGTTCTCTACTTTGTGATAGGATGATTTAATTATTAATTAACTAATGAATTAACATTTACTGTCCTTTTCAGGATTAATTAATTAGTGTTAAGCGTCCTTTTTGGGACGAATTAATTATAAATGCATTAATGAATTAGTGATAAACCTTCTTTTTAGTACGATTTGATTAACTAATGTTAAGCATTATTTTTAGAATGATTTAATGAATTAATTAATGATTAATTATATTCATGTTGAAACATGTATTGTATGAGTCATTGGCTGCCTAGAAATACGTTCTCTACTTTGTGGTACTATTACATAATCATTCATTATGACCACCTGTTAGTTAGTTTTGCGCCCCTAGTGGCCACTTTTAAAACTATGGCGTCTTCATCTTGTTGATCCCTCCTCCTCTATAAATTAGTTGCTCACTCAGTTATACGTCTTTTTGTGTACATAAATTCGCTACGATTTGAAAACACCAAAAATAAAGTTTATTTGTTTTTAATCATAAAGATACACAATGTGCTACATGTACTCTGCCAATCGCGGGTGTCGAATCCGATTTTTAGCTTTATTAGCCCTGACCTTTACCATTGAGCCACTAGGGAGCCCAAAAAGAAAAAAAAAAGAACTCTCAAGATAATGGAGTAGAAAATCAATTGATTGTTGAGTCAGCCAGTTAGTTAGGTCAGCGTTGTACATTTTGAGAGTGCATTTTCAACGAACTTCTAACGATACGAGAAGTACCATACACACGAATAAACTAGTAAGTGGAATCTCTACTGGGGCGTTATTTACTTATCGTTAGTTACATAGAATTTGTACTAATTTTATTTGTATAACGAGTAATCGTAGAAATAAAACGCTTTAGTCTTCATTAAATGGACTGGTATTTGTATTTTTCTTTTTTTACCGAAAAATCCAAAAACCTGCTTAATAAAAGAAATCGTTACTACTATCTATAGCTTATGAAATATATCGGTTTGTTCCTTTGTCGAAATGAAATTTTTGTAATACCAACAAGAATATCTGAGAAGAAACAGTTACTATTTTCTTGTTCTTTAAATTTCTAATCTTCATTCATAGAAGCGTGTATGAGTAAGTTTAATGAATTTCCCCTGCATAGAAGTTTAATCGCCCTATTGAATTATGGAAATTTTCAACATTGCGACAGCACTTTAGATCTTACGTTTGGCTAACTTAGTGTAAGCCTAAGTCATAAGAATGTTTGTTTAATGATAGCATAGTCAATTTCTAGTTTATAAAATACTGGCAATACAACTTAACACTATAAGTATTGCAGTTAAATAAAATATTCCATTTGAAATATGTACTTTTCTTTTAATGCTGAGGTTGTAATAAAAAAAAAAACTTGCGTGGAATGGGTAGAGTTTAGGTTGTGAAAAATGTATAAATATAATTCAAACAGAAATACGCTAAGAAAAAAATTAATTAATATAAGCAAACAACCAAATCATTGGTAGGTTCAAACTTATTAGAATTCTGATGTCTCACTTACATTCAACATTCCCAAACATTGCAGTTTTCTTATTGATAATCTGGAAAAACAAAACAAAAACATGACTAAGTAAAAAACGTTTTCTTGACACATGAAATATTCAAATATGAATTCTTTCTTCACTATTATAAATCCGATTTTGGGAATATAAGTAAAGCTGTGGAAATAATTATATAAGGAATTCATTCTGAATAAATAACCATTCTGTATCTAACAGTTGCAGTAGAAATACTTTCTTCTAAACCCCATACAATAAAATGTGCCGAAGTAGTGTTTATGCAAATTTTTCATTTGATTTGTAAATTTCTTGTACAACTTGTAGTGATTTGAAAAAGCAACTCGAGAGAAAAAGCCTAAAAAGACAATCATCTCGCAACTAAAAATACTTCACACAATTATAACGATCTATAAAATATCAAAAATAAAATTCACACAATTCTGTAATTAGAAAAAGTAAAATGACCTCTTTGTTTGGTTGTTGTTAAATACAATGCTACACAAGGGGCTATCTATGCTCTTCTCACTACCGGTATCAAAACCTGACTTTTAGCGTCGTAAGCCGGCTGATTTACCGCTGAGCCACTATGGGAGGAAGGAGCTATATAAAGGACGGCTTCTGTTATTTAACATCAATACTTTGATTTACATTTATTACAAAAATCAATCATTATTGGCATATGTCATTTGAAACTAAGAATAATAATCTACAAATTATGGTACATTCGAAAAATAGCTGTATCGGAATCAAATATGTTGACATATTCCTACATGGTGATACAGACTGCACTATCCTTTACTAACGGTTCTTGTTAATTGTTAATTCAGTCTTCTGTGTCATACTTGCATACAGTGATGGCAAACATGGAGTGATATCTGAAACAATTTTATTGCCCTTTTCAACAATGTTTGATTATTGTTGAAAAACATATGAAGTGGACGTTTTTGATGTGCATTAAATATCTAAAGTAACTTCTTTCAGTGCAAAGATATTTTACAGAATTGAGGAAAAACAAAACAATTGTACGTTTCACAAATACATTAGTTATTACGACCATGGTTTCGCCAGTAAAGGCATTATCGTGGTCGTAATAAATGAAGTATTTGTGAAGCGTACAATTGTCTTGTTTTTCCTCAATTCTGTAATTATGAAATATCACCAAGTACCGACAGTTTCAAGTATCAACCTATATATATATATTATTTATGGCGAATTCTCAATAATTCGAAGAATCAATAAAATATTGTAATTTATTACTGCTAATGTTGAAATACTGATACAAAAGTTATGACATAACGTTTTGAGACAACATGGGACCTATTGGCCCATCTTGGCTCTTCCATCCTCTAAACTAAACTAAAAACCTTTAATAAATAAATTTAAATAAACAGCTTAAAGCTAGCCCTTATCACTCATTTACTTATCAAACTTTCTCTTGAACTCACTTAAATTTACTGCCTCCACAATATCCGAAGGCAGCCCATTTCCGAGGCCAACCACCCTAGTCCTACTATTCTCACTGTTAAGTATGAAAAAAGATGATGTGTCAACAATCCCTTTACAATCTTAAACACCACAAACAGTTCCCCTAACTCTTATTTTTTCAAGAGAAAAAAATTTGAGAGATTTCAACCCCTCCTCGTATGACAACTCCTCTATCCAAGGCACCATTCTAGTAATCCTTCTCTGAACCCTTTCCAACAACTCAGTGTCTTTCGTAAGGTAAGGAGCCCAAGACTGAACACAATATTTCAAATGTGGCCTAACCAGTGACCTGTACAATTAAATTATAACTTCTTTAGGTATTCAATATTTCTGTAGATATAACCTAAAATCCTATCTGCCCTAGCACTAACAACAGCACACCGCTTAGGTAGCTTCAGAGATTGATCAACTATTACACCAAAATACCATTCTTTCATGACACTGTTAAGATTATTCCCATCCAAATTATACTTATAATTCAAATTATGATAACCCCCATGCATTATCTTGCATTAATTATAATTAAAACCCATCTGCCATTTATTTGCCCAACTCATTAAACTATCTAAATCCTTCTGTAAATCACCAGCATCTTCTTAACAGCTAGCAACACCCACAACCTTAATATTATCTACAAATTTAAGTAATTTATTAATCATTCTGTCATCTATGTCATTGATATAAATAAACAAGAGCAAAGGTCCTAAGACTGAGCCCTGAGGTACCTCACTTGTGACAATAATCCAGTTTGACTGAACCTCATTTACAACAATCCTCTTCTTTCTTCCGTCCAGTCACTCTTCTATCCAATTAGCTAATTTATCTCCCACATCTATAGGGATAATTTTTTCCAAGCCTCTTATGGGGCACCTTGTCAAATGCTTTCTGAGAATCCAGATACATCAAATCTACACTATAACCCTCATCTACATAAGCAGTAACCTTTTCAAAGAATGGCAAAAGATTTATTAGGCAAAATTTTCCCTTAGTGAAACCATGTTGACTATCCAATAAAATTCTAAAATTTGTTAAATGACTTTGTAAAGTATCTTTTATCCGATTTTCCAAAACTTTACCAACAACTGATGTAAGATTAATGAGTCTATAATTAATGGGACAATTTTTATCACCTCCCTTGAAAAGAGGAGTTACATTAGCTAAGTTCCAATCCTCTGGTACATGCCCACTATTCAAGGACTGACAAAAACATTAGCAAATGGCTCACATATCCAACCTTTAACCTCTTTCTAAGCCATTGAAGAAGTATAATCTGGCTTAAGAGCCTTATCGTTCTTTAAACTTCTCATTTTTTTCTTAACCAGCTGAGAATTAATGCAGTCATCTTGTTCGATCTTGTTTTCATCTATCAACTGCTCAAGATGTGGAATACTACTTTAACCTTCGTTAGTAAAAACCAAAGAAAAGTCAAAATTTAATAACCCAGCCATCTTATAATCATCAGATACGAACATTCCTTTATCATCCCTCAAGAATCCTACCGCCATCCTAACACTTTGTTTACCCTTAATTTATAGAAATCTTTACTGTTAGTTTTTACATTTTCAGCCAACCTTTTCTCATACATTCTTTATGATGTTCTAATTTCCTGTTTCACCAACTTTCTTGATCTTCTATAATCTTTTAAATCTCCTGTCATACCAGTCAATTTAAATTTCTTAAAATTTATTATGCTTTTCTTTAATTTTATCTCATACTCTTTATGAACCAACCTGGTTTTTTAATTGTAGCTACCGTTTTCTTTCTATAAGGAATATGTTTATCTTGAATATTTAAAACTTATCTTTAAAAATTTTCCACATCTGATCAGTGTCTTCAAATAACTCAGCTGCCCAATTCACAAGAGATAATTCTTGTCGCACCCTCTCAAAATGTGCTTTATTTTTAAATTTGTAACAAAAATATAATTATTTCTTATTTCCATATGCAGCAAAACATTGAACCTAATTGAGCAATGATCACTTGCACCCAGATATTCCCCAATTTCCACTCTCCCGATCATTCCTATATTTGAAGTTAACAAAATATCATTGTTTCTAGTAGGTTCCTTGACTAATTGGTGAAGAAAGACATCTTGAACAGTTTCCAAAAACCTTTTTCCCTCACGGTTTGACTCTAGCATTTCCCAATCTACATGCTTGAAATTAAAATCACCCATAATTATGACTTCATTAGCAGTTGAAATCTTAATCTCATTTTAAAGTTTCTCACTAATTTTTTCAGTATCATTTGGTGGTCTGTAACAAATTCCCACTAAATGCCTTTTCCCTTTATGTTCACTAATAGAATTCCAAATGGATTCAATCTCCTTGCTATTATCTTTTATATCCTCAACTTCATCAGGATGTAACTCACATTTTCCATATAAAGCCACTCATCCCTTACATTTAATCACACATTTGATCTTGCTGTTTTTAATGTAGTCCTTCCTTTTGGGTCCACCGGTGGGTCAACAGTAAGCATACGAAATTACAACGCTAAAATCCGGGATTATATTCCTTGCGGTGAGCACAACAGAAGGCCCATTGTGGTTTTGCGCTGAAACAAACAAAACCATCCTTTTGATGTAAATATTAACTTAACTGTTTACACAATGTTATGTTTGCATTACATATATACATATATAAATAACAATATTATAGTATTTATTGCATATTTTACGTTATCATAAGTAACTCTAAAGATATGAACAAAAAAGGAATTTTATCAAAACTGTTTTAAAACAATTATATAATTATCGCTATGTGTTTTTTCGCAATCAAAATTTGAGAAGCGACAGAGGGCACATAATTAATTTCAAAGACATGTGATTGAGGTTGGTGTTGCCCTAGATATTTTGTTAGTCTTAGAAGTTAGACGTAGGTAGTGCTACCAATTAGCAGAAGCATTTGAATAAAAGTGAAAACGCTACTCTTGTTAGAAGTTACAAATAATTTTATATATGCATTACTTAATTCGTATTCTTTATAAATTATAGTCCGAGGATTTTCAAGAGTTATCAACAAACAGTGACTACTGTACTGGCACTGAAGTAGACTACTACCTTGAATTTGAAAGTTGTAACTGTAAAACTAAAAGTGTAAGTTGAAGAACTACTAGTACTAGTAGACTGCGAAGTTTTGTAACTAGTACCACTACTTCTACTGTTATAACTTGTAATTAGTCTTATAAGTATAATAGCAGTTATTAGTATATTTATTATTAGTAATTTACCAGCCGAGCATAATCATCATTTGTATCACTAACACAGTAACAATTAGGTTTATTCTGCAGTGACACTGATACTATTACTAGTGATAATGCAAGTTGTACTTGTAAGTTGTATGATGCTAGTGCTACTTTGCTAGCTGATAAGTATATCGGTCCTAGTATGAGTATCATGCTGTATCATGTTTATGTGACAAACCATTGTAAAGTCATATAACTTATCACAATTCATGCCTAGAGTCTTGTCTCTTAGATGAACTTGTATTGTTGTAAAACTATATTGCCACTGTGCATGAACTTGATGAAAACCAAAACTTTAAGATGGCTTTGAGAGTGTAAACACATATGGCCCATAGATTTACCCAAAAACATAAACAAAAATTATTTTTAAAGTATATCCCAAAGTTTTAGCATGTTTCTTAAATACAAACCACTATTTTCTTAATACTTTATTTAAAGAAAATTGAGTACCCCTGACCTCTGTCTTATTTATTCCCATAGTAAGCTTCACAATGTGCTCTACTTTCCTATTTTTTCACTTTTTTTTTACTTTTAGGTAAAAATTCATATTTTTTCCTGCTTTAAAAAATAAGGAAAGTTACATTCTTGGTACAACTCAACATAAAATACAAAACTTGTGAATGTAGTCAAACTGCCTCTAATATTAACTTTAAGATAGTGTTTTAGAATCTAGTAGTTTGCACAAGTTACAGCTTCTTGTTTGCATCTGAGACAGATACTTTCTTTTGCAATATGAGAAAATTATTTTATCTGCTCTCTGGTAAGTGACTTTAGAGTAGGGTGATCCTTATTTCTAAATTTGAAGTTTTGATTTACAATACTCTGGCCCCCTCATTTTGTTCCAATATATAAATAAGTAATTCACACCAAGTTTTATTCATGTTGAGTAACACTAACATTTAGGGGTAGCTCAAGTTAGTTGAAATTTTACCTTGTAGCTCATTGTATTTACATTCCATGTATGATTAATCCATGTGGCAATTTTTTACTACTGTAACATTCTATATGACATGATAGTAGTTTCTAGAATTTCTACAAGATAACTTCAGGTCATCCAACGTAGAGACAATTATCAAGAGCTTCTTGAATAAGCCACAACCTTTCTTGGTGGAATCCCTCCTAGTGTAGTGCAATTTATAGAACCTAGTGCATTGTATCATGCATGATGGATGGCCAAGGCATTATATGCCTCAAGATCTAGATGTTTATGAGACGGTTTAAGCTCACTGGCCATGAGGAAAGATAACTCTGTGACATTGCATCTTTGTTGTTTGAGTTCACCTGAGGGCATGATTCACTGCTCCCAATGCCATTTCTGCTCCTTACAATATCTTAACTTCCTACAATGTGTTAAGTATAAGAAGATGAATTTTGCTCCTTCAAAATCTGCCTGTAAAACATTTGCTGGACATTTTGGTATCTCCTTGAGAAACTCATTGGTTTGGCATTCTTTGATTCATCTGTATTTACAGTGACAAAACAAGCAATGGTAAAGACACTAAATGAGGAAGGCAAGGATTCTTGATGTTGGACATCCTGGAACTTTGCCCTCCCACAATGCAATATCAGCATAGCCACTGAGGCAAAGGGGAAATGTTATTCATTCTATACACTTCTTTGCTGTCTAGATTCATATTTGTTGTTCCAAACCTGCAAATATGGTTAAGAGTTGTTGTGTATTCAGTTGCACCAATAACAAGTCAAAGACCTTAACGTCCCCATTTATTTGATACCCAGTCAAGCTACTGCAAAGGAGAGAAGCCAAGACCAGCCAGGTCCACTGACAAAAAGAAAAATCATCGACAAAATACTCCAACAAAAGGGCCTTAACAGGGCCAGGCAATGATCTATAAATCCAAATACCAAAATTCAAATGCACAAAAAGAGAGAAAAGAGTGTTGTAACTAAAAGCTATCAACTGTGGAACACTGGAAGCAACAGGAAAGCTGTGGGAGCCAAAGTCTGACTATAATTATGTGTGTTAAGCTCATTTTATATCACGTAAATGTTGTCTTCTGATTTTTTTAACACAAGGTAATTGTATACATCCGGGTACTGCACACTGGGCCATTATGTCGGGTCGTTGATCCACGAATTGACATAGTGCTGGTAGGGACAAGAATCAAGACCAATTAATTGTAACTTTATCTCGCCAATGCCTTAGCCTACAACTTCCCATGTATTGATAAGACATTGCAATTGATAATTTGACTATCAAACAATCATATATGAATGATAATTGAAGAATTTGCACAACAACTTTAGCACTAACACGTGTATAGATAAATTGTGTACATGCAGCTTTACTCACTTTGCTATTGTTTTCCCCTTTGTCAAAATGGCGATTGCATTACCAGGCAAAATCATGTGACTGTAACATCGTGCCGACCTCAAGAATGAACTTCCAAAACACATCCAGTTCAATATCAGGAAGTCTGAGAATATTTCAGTTTAAGAATTCATAACAAAGAACACAACAGACTTCTACAGGTGCCTCAAAATTCCATCTAGATTTCTGGATAATGACCCAAGTCATAGGATCTCCGACAGGACTATATGGAATCAGTACAGACAGTTCAGCACTTGAATATGGTAAAGGACAATGCTTAAAGGAGTGTGGCTCTTATTGAGGAGTATAATGCCATCATAGCAAGGAAAGAACAAAAACTATTACTCCCTCAAGCTGTGCAAGATATTAGAAGATGCTTTCCTAACAGAAAAAGGAAACAATAATGTAAAAGTAATTAACCACTCCAAAAATCATATAATTATGTAATGATAGTATTGTATATGAATAAAATAGCATACTTTAAGTAAATAATTTATAATACATAAATAGTTTTGTATCACGTTGTACAGATGATACCAGGCCACTGTAGTATAGAACTTCAACCTCATTGAGCAACCTCCAATATGGTCCAAAATGGATGAAGTTTTACATTTAATGTTGTTGTTTTTTTGTACACTGGAACAAAATTAGGGGGTGAGAACTTTATAATTTTTAACCTGAAATTTTAGCTACAAATAGGGACCACTCTAATGTAATGAACATTACTTCCATCACTATGAAGAATAACTGAGAGATGATCAAATGCTCCTTTACTTCAGTAAACTGAGTTTTAAAGTTCAAGCATGTGCACCAGCTTCTGTGAAATTGTGCTTCTTGTCATGCATAGTGTTTGTCTAAGCTTTAGATACATGCCATTTGATTTTTGTGTGCATGTATCTGTCAGTTATGTCCTGAAATAAATGAAATGCTGCGTGGGTAAACACAGTTTCAACATCAGTAATTGGCCTGCCAAGACAGTAAGGAACATGATCTTTCATGTTTGTGTCAGTGATTGCCAAATGACCAATTTCATTATTTCTGTTGCATTTGTTAAAGGGCAGTAGCTTGTGGTAATAGTAGCAAACTAACTTGAAACTGAGAAATGGTGACATTTAGATCTAATTGGAAAAAAATGTTCAACATAACATAGAGTGGAAACATCCAGCAGCAGTACATTTTCTACCAGTAATAATTCACTTTTTGCCAGTTCTTGCTCATCCAGTGCAGTGTTTAATGGTTCTATGTTACTTCAAAGCCTTGCTCTGGATGGCTGTGATAAAGTTGATAATTTTATGAAAACATGCTGATAAGTCCCCTACTGTAACAAACATTCACTTGAAATTTTAAATACATAAACATGATAAGTTTCTCAATTTGAAATAATGTTGTCATTAAACTAGTTTTAATACTAGAAATAGCTGATGTAAGAGACTAAGATTAGTGATAAAGAAAGACTTAGTATTTTGATTTGTGTTTTAAAGGGGGGAAAAAATCTTTAAGATTGGCTTCATAAAATGAAGTATTCAATTAAAAAGTTTTACAACTTAAAAGTATATTTTATGTTATATTACATTGTAAAAAAGGAACAAATTTTGAATAGGAATATATATATTTCTAATATTTTAATATTTAAAAAAAATTAATTACTCTGATTGAAAGCATGTACAAGCATTGAAAATAATAATTTACCCTTTTGATACTTTAAATGTATGACATGACATAAAATTAAAAGAAAATAAGGGACCTATTGTTCTATTCAGGCCATCACATCCACTACAAAAGAAAAATTCAAAGCTAGCCTTCATCATTCAAATATTTATCAAGATATCCCTTGAATTATCTTAAATTTACTGCAGGTGACTCATTCCAAAAGCTAACCACCCTTTTAGAAAAATAAAACTGTCTTGGGTGATAAAGATTCCTACCCTGCAAAAGTTTATATTTCTGTTCCCTAGTCCTACCATTTTCACCATTATGTATAAAAATGGATGATGCATCAACAATATCAATTCCCTTAACAGTATTATACACTTTAATCAAATCCCTTCTAATTCTTTTTTCAAGAGAAAACAATTTGAGATTTAACCTGTCCTTGTATGACAACCTTTTCCTCCCAGGTACCATCATAGTAGCCCTCCTCTAAACCCTTTCTAGTAATTCAGTGCTCTTCCTAAGGTAAGGAGTGCAAGACTGAACACAACACCAAATGTGGCCTAACTAGTAACCTATGCAATGAAATGATAGCCTCTTTAGACTTAAGTTTTTGTTGTCATGTTCGATTTAAACACTTGACATCTTGAAGTAAAGCATTCAAAACTGTATAACATATTCCAAATATGATTTTACTGTTTAATTTTTGTTTTAGGTTCAAACTTTCTATAAATTAATAATTTGATCTGCTCATTTTATATCATTAAACAGTTAGCAGAGGGCCTTAGTTTTGTTTTTATGGTACCAAATGCTTCTCTCACATAAAAAACAAGTCCTTTCCAAATTTCCAGTGTAAATAACTTTACACTTCTTAATGTTAAAACTCATCATCTGCATTTGTACTTTTACTCATTAACCCTGTTCAGATAGCTCACTTTTCAAAGTCTTTTTTTTTCAGCTGACCTAATGCATGGTGTACTGGAATTGAAACATGTTGTCTGTTTTTTAATAATTGAAGAAGTTACACAGTCAGATAAATGCAATGTATTGTAACCATGAGGGTTTTGATGGTTTTACGTGTTTCCCACTATTTCTCTGGCTCGTATGGACTTGATTCCTAGCATGTAAAATTTTTCAATAGCTATTTTCAGTCACAAGCTGGAAATGCTCCACAAATGTTTGTTTTAGCTATTTATTGAAAAACAAACCTGAGTAATACCACCTACTTATTTGTCATTTGTAGGCAGAATATCAGAGTAAAATTACCTCAACTGCTGTAAAAGAAAGGCATTTTCACACACTATCTACAAATAAACCTTGCTGGTGAATGAATAAGCATAGATATTTATGCAGGATTGTCTTTCTTTCTTAAGACAAATGTGACACGCCCCTCAGTGGCACAGTGGTATGTCTGTGGAGTTGCACTGCTAGAAACTGGGTTTCGATACCTGTGGTGGGCAGAGCACAAATAACCCTTTCTGTAGCTCTGTACTTATCAACAAACAAACAAATGTGACTCGGGCTTTGGGCACTATTGTATACATTATATAATATTTATCTGTTTACTGTAAAAGTGTTTTCAAAAGGGTTAAGTTATTTAAAAAAATTTGAAATGAGACGTCTGATATTAATTTACTACTGTATTTCCAAAGAAAAATTGCATTATTAATAAGTCCATACCATGAAAATGATCTCTGACCAATGAAATGTAAGAAATTGGCTGTTGTGAAAAAAAAATTGGGACTTATTGTTTCCTTACATAATTTCAAATGTTTGTCATTATAGCCTAATTAATATTAAATCTGAGTGTACAGTTGGTCTGGAATTCTGAATATGTAATAGTCTGAATAGTATTGTCTAACCAATTGCTATTTGATTATAAACGAAAATGCTGGTAAAATGTATCTTTATGAGATAAAATTTTGGGTCTTCAATTTTAAAGTGAAATTCAGATGTGTTCTGATTGAATAGACTGGTAGCAAGTATAAGGTCAGTTATTCCTAAATGTTCTTGGGGCATTGGTATATTATGCTTTATTCTATTATCTTTTTGGAAGTCTGTTAATTAAGCTCTTTTAACAATTTTTTAGTAGTTTATATTGAGTACTGGAAAAGGGATGGGTTAAAAACATAATTAACAGAACATCGGTCAATTTAGCTTATGGTCTTGAGTTTAAATTCTGGCCATGGCAGCTCAAAATTATGCATGCAAAAAAATAAATTGCTACTGTTGATTGTAAATTTATTTTGAGTGACTGAATGAACATAAAGTACAATTGTGAATATTGTTTAAAGCCACAACGGAGGTAGTAAAATTAAGTTATGTAAGATTTCACTATTTCCACACACACACACACACACACACACACACACACACACATGTAACCATGGTCATTGTTGGTGAGCATATAATATTCATGTAGTTGTTTTTGAAGGTTTATTAATTACAGTTCTGTCCATTTTTTTTTTTTTTATAATACACATTACAACTGTTTTTATTAAATATCTTCATAATTACAATTGGGTTGGGTAAATGTGTAGCATGTTCTAGCCACTTCAGGTTGACTTGACTAGTAGAGAGATTATAGTATTACTACCATTGTATAGAACTTTTTATGGTCATGTGATCATGTGCATTATACAGTAAAGATTGAAGTAAACATGAAAAAAAAATTAGTTTCTTTTCAACAGTATTAACCCAGTATCATTGATGCTGTGGTAAGGTTCTGACAACTTATAAATTTCAAGTTTAGCTGTGCAGTTTATGGAATTAAAAATTTTCACTTCAATACATTTCTTAAATAAATTATGAGTACATGTTGATACTCAGATATGTAAGTTTTGAAATAAATGTTAAAATGTTTTAAATTATCAGCACTGAAAATTTATCAACTTCTATAAAAAATAATCTTTTTACTAAAACTTAAGTCAACCAATAAGAATATTTGTATTTTTGTTATGACCTTTTGCATGCAGACATTGTATCTTATCGCTTTCTGATGCTCCTAGTTTTAATGCCAGGTGGTTAGGGTGCTTGACTTGCAGTCTGAGGGTCGTGGTTTCGAATCTCCGTCCCATCAAACGGAGCAAATGGGAGCATTATAGTGTTATGGTTAATCCCTCTATTCATTGATAAAAGAGTTGACTAGTTGCCTTCCCTCTAGTTTTTCACTGCTAAATTAGGGATGGCTAG
>NW_013667850.1:41673-49418 GCF_000517525.1 Limulus polyphemus | reverse complement strand
GTTAAACTTACATTAAAGTTTTTCTTTATTACCCATTTAAGCCGTCTCCAGCCATTATTAATCTCAAAGTGGGTTCCTCGTCACCGAATTTTCCTTAAGATGGTACAAAATTTAAAATTCAAATGGCAGTGCTTTACACAGAGGCATATACAGCCTGTTTCCATGGCAGTAAAAAGGTTAAATGGTTGGAGATGCACATTATAAATGTTGTAGTAGATGTATACGTTAAATTTTAATATTAATTTTCCATTTCTTTCCAGTGCATTCAAACTCCAGCAAAAAGAAAATATCAATAGTTATTCAAAGAAGACAAAGAAAAAGAACATAAATGTGAAATTTTCCAGACTAATGTTGCCAGTAACACATCAGGATATGTTACAGCACATTGACCCTTTTAGGATAAATATATAATACTTTATTAATCAACACAATGGTTTCAACAGTTCTGACAAAAAAGTTCTTGCATAATTTGAACTTTGTAGAAAGAGCCCAAAAGGCAAGACTGTCACCTGATGTGCATATAATAAGTGTTCTTGACCAGGAGAGGAAACTGTGGCTTGTACCAACTGGATCAGTTGAATTGCTTCCATTTTGTTTTGAAAGTGTTACAGGATTTGCTTGGCAAGAAGATAGTGAAGATACAGCTGACACTACAGAGTTGTCTATTCTTTTCGACTCTCTCACTCTGTCAGTATATTCTATTAACATACTAGATATCAACACCAATTCTTGGAATGACGTACTGAGATGTGCAGTAGAGTATGAATGCAGTAGCCTCAATGATATGCTAGGGAACAGTGGCATATTTCTTGAAAAGAATTCAGAGATAGATATACTAATGTACATAAAAAATGAAATTATGATGGTAGTCCATTCTCTGTTTGTTATTTGCCTGGCTGTCACATCTGAAAACCTTGATTTGAGACTTTGTATGCCACTTAAAACCAAAAACGATTTTTCATCAAGTTTTAAAATTATTAGTCACAATTTGTTTATTCTTGATAAGAACAATGCCACCATTGAAATTATCAGTCTCCAAAATGGTGACATTATCAAATACATTGAACTGCATACCTTGTTGAATAAAAGTTGTACATTTGGAGGATTTTGCATTACTCCAGATCTGCAAAAAATTGTTTTATGGGATCAAGATCAAAATGTACACTGTATATCTTTAGAACTGTTTAGAGAAAAATCTAATGAAGCTTCTGCAGATCAGTATGTTCTGCCAAATTCAGTGCAGGTTACAGCAAAACCTCTTATCTCAGCTTTCATGAAAAGGGTACCTTCAAAAATAAAAGTAGCTTATGAACCAAGTAAAGTGGGAAGTAACAAAATTCTAAATAATACACGTACATATCAAATGATCCCATACCCAGAATATTGTAAAGAGAAATTCATCATTGAGGATATTCGACCATTTCAAGATATTCTCTTGTGCTGTCTTCATGAAAAAACTAATAAGCTTAATGTACAGTTAATGATTATAAATGCTAGTGATTTCTCTTTATCATCAATATTAGAAGTTGGCACACCAGTTGTAGTTTCATGGATGGATGGTAACAGACCCGTATTACCTCTGATTCTGTCCAAACAGTACATAAAGATGATGTATGTTGGTCGACCCCCAGAAAACATTCTTACAGATTTAATGATATTCTCCTCATGCAGAATGGCCGAACATCTCTCTCAGCTTAATGGATGGAAGAAGATAAGTTTGGACCTTAATATTCTGGATGAGGGTTTAAAGAATAGACTTTTTGACACTGTTTCCTTTTATTTAAGAACACAAGCAGAAATGTTCTGTTTTTTCTACAAAAACAAATTACTTCAGTTTCAAGAAAACGAAGATGAAGAAAGTAAAAATGATAAAATTGGTCAGTGGGATATCGTGCTTGATCATGTGTTTGAAACTGTTAAAAAGACTTCACCTAACTTCTCTGAACAACTCATGCAATTAACAGTTAACACTTTAGCTCATATGTTATTCACGGTTCACAAAGAATCTGTACAGGCAAACAACTCTGTTCTTACAAAGACATTTATTTTAAAAGTAAAAAATGATCTTCTACAATCTCTCATAAAGGCTCGACAGTTATTACAAATTACAAAATATCCACTACAAACTGTAAAAAATGTAAGTGACTCCAAAGCTGAAAATGGATTTATTAATAAAAATTGGCAGAATTTAGACTTGGAAGACCTTATTCACAATATTGTTTTGACGGGTGATTTGCTTGGTGGTATGAATTTTGTGTTAGAACATAGAAAAAGTGAGATTAGCATGCATAATGGTAGTTTACTAGACTTATTCATAAAAGTTGGCTTGAATTTTGCATGTACTTATTTATTACAGAAACTCATGGATCAAGCAAAAACATTGATAATAAATCTTGGTTTTCCCGTAAAACTAAAACTGAGAGAGATATTTTGGAGTACACCTAATCATGCTCTTCGTCAGTATTTGAAGGAGGAGTTGGGTAAAATGGAAGCTTTGTCTACAAAAGACCACAATATCAACAACAACTTAGAAAAATTAGAAAATGCTTATGACAGCAGAAGTTTTGAGACATCACTTAATATTAAATTAGAGGGATCAAAACCAATACAAGAAATGGATTTGGTACATTCTAGATTAAAATCTCTTCAACTATCCTCACCACTTCTCCAAACTGGAGAGTTTGCTGTTAATAGTGAAAGAGATAACAATAGCCCTTATTATTGTTGTTTGACACTAGAATGGGTAGAAAAGTGGAAAGAACACCAATGGGAAAGAGCATTGATTTCTAAAATGTTCTCAGAAGACAGTAATGAAGATTTTCACTGGGAAATCAGTTCTCAGTCACTTTGGAACTTCTTGCTTGATTATGGACTGAGAGATGTCTTAAGAAAGTGGATAGTTACATCTTTTGATGAATGCTCAGTTGATAAAAATTCTATACTTTCACGGTATGATTTAGATGGTAGTTTGTTAGACACCATAAGAAATACAGTCATGAGACATGTTGAAGAGGAAACTTTTGATGAGCTAGCAAAATATGGTGTGTTTCCTGAAGAGGTACAGGAGGATTTTTGCATTCTGTTGGAAAGATTAGGACGTATCTGTGCTATAACTCCAGAACCACTACAACTTAACTCAGTTCATTCTTCACTTTCTAATCTAGACTTCAGGCACAGGTTAGTTCATTATTGTCTTCAACATAAGTTGGTGAATCTTTTGTATAGCTTTCTGAGGAGTAGCAGCATACGTTTACCAAACTCTTGCTCAGTATGCCACACCTCTTTATTGAGAATGATTTGGGATTTTTGTAACTGGTCTCGTTTACCTGAAAGCCAACAACACTGCTTTTATACTGTTCTGTCCACTGCACAAGAAATTCTTCAATTAGACACAATTAGTGTTCAAGCAATATGGAAGCAAGGATCTGTTGGACTAGCTTTGGGCACTGCTATTGTGGCACCATTATCACTTTCTGATCTTACAAACAGCACAACAGATTCTAGATTGAAAGTGGATTTTAAGATATTACAGGAAAAACTAACTTCCATTCCTATTCTACAGGAATTATTTACACAAAACTGCAAAGTAGTTCCAGATATTACCATTTATCATCTTTTACAAAAGAGCTCAAAATTTGACCCTTCAAAATTGTTTGGATGGCAAGAAACAAACGTTATCAAAAGTGAAGATGCTCTATCAGATATTCCCCATTTTTCTCATCCTTTTCTCTTGGAACAATATGGATTGAGAAAATCTCTTCATCCTATGTATTACCTGAAGCAAGGTCGACCTGGTTTTGCTGTGTTAAAGTTTCTTGTCATGTCACTTTTAAAAACTTCTCCTCTTTCTCATAAAAAAATTCAGTCTATTTGTAGAGAAGTTACTCGATTTTGTCTTAGACACCATTCCACCTCTGAAATTGTAGCCGCTTGCGTATCTTTCATAGAAATGCTTGGAGAAGACTCATTTCCATTGCGTGTTACTCTTCATATTGGAAAATTGGCTTTTTCTCATCAGCCACAATTAAATGAATCTCAGAATGATAGTTGTTTCAAAGACTTTGATAATGAAAAATGTATGGAAGCTATCTATTTTGGGAGTTCTGCTACCGCTGTAAATATAATGGCAAACGTTAAAGTAGAAAGGGAAGATGAAACTGAAACAACAGATCCAGTGAATAGGGCTATGTTATGGTATCCAGTGTTTGCATTTTGTCATATTCACCAGTTAGATCTCCCACCAGACTTTTTGCAAGCATGTGCAAGATCTGAAGATTGGCTGTTGTTTCTTGTGTTTGCTCAGATATACCAATTACCTAGAGAACAGGTGTTAGAAGTAATTGAAGAATATGGACAGACTTCTGTTAGAGAACATTTAAAGAGGGCTATTAGTAACTTAACTATAAAGCATGTAACTGCTATAGCAGAAAGTTCTCAGTTTGAGATGAAAGCTAATAAGTTGGGTGTTCAACGTGACCTACGGAGTTTTTTATATGCTCGTATTGGATTGATTAATGTAAAAGGGAAAAGGAGTACTCCAAGTGATAGTGGCCCTGATGTTTCAAGTGATGATGACCAAATTTCCCGAAATAGTGAAATTGGTGACACCTCATCTGCTGCACAAGACACAGAACAAGTCTACATACAAGTACTTCGACACCAAAAAGATGTCATTGGTGAATTACTTTTGTACCATGACACAGAGCATCCTTGGGAGGAATTATTAATTGCTAGTCAGATACATGGTGACATGACTATAGCTCTTCTTGTTGCTTCTCTTTTCCCAGACTCTTGTACTGTTGATAGTTTGTGTACTTGGTTGTTGACATCTCTTAGTCTTGATCTTCAAAATCAAATATTGCAACAGTTGGCTATTACTTTACCTCATCTTGGCTGGTCACTTGATGAATTAACAAAATTAATGGAGTGTTTTGTGAAGTATAAAAAGATTTTAAACCTTTACTGGGGATTTTGGCTTTTTCAGCCAAAGTCTCCTTTGTTGTGCCTTTTAGAATTCCTTATGGTATTTCTCAAGCAAAAAAATTATGATGGCAGTGCAAAGCAGTTAAAACGTTTTCAAGATCTTATTTGGAAATATGCTGATCAAAAAAAGCAGATACTTGTCTCTATGGATGATCTGACTTGGATTGAAATCACAGCAGCAAGGCTTCTCACTTTATCAGTAAATGTTTGCAGTAATAGCTATGAACAGCGAGTGATGATAAGACATTATGCTTTTGCCAGAATACAAAATATGTTCTCCACTCCTGTTATCCTTCCTGATTTTAACAAGTTAAGTCATCTTGTAGAATGTCTAAGTAACACTGAGCTTCCCCACAGTATTCAGGCTCTGCTTGAACCTGAAGAAAACATCCAATTCATGGAAATGTGCAAGACATTAGTTCATGAATTATTATGCCAAAAACATTTTGAAGAAGCACTTAGATTTGCAAAATTAGTAAGTCTTCCAGAGAATGAGGTGATTCTTGGTCATTTGAAAATTGAATTAGAAGAAGCAAAACTTTTGGGTATACCAAGGAACTTTTGGAGAAATTGTAATAACACTCTTAGAAAGCATAAAGTAGAACCTTTGGTAGCAGCGTGGTTTTTTAAAAACCAAGCTGTAATAGAAACAACATACCAAACGAAACTAGATCTAATGAATCTTGCTGTTCAATGGTTAGAAATGGTGGAAAATAAAATGCAGTCAATAACACAAGAAATTCAGAAATGGAAAACAGAAATGTGGTGCTACTGGATAAAAGTGGAAGTTCAGCATCCTTGGAAGCTGACTGATTGGTGTAAAACAGTATTGTACGAGCAACCATCAGAAGGTGAACTCTTTGTTTTAGTCCAAGACCAGGTTATGACAACAGAATCGACTGTTTTAATGACACTATCTGGTAAAGAGGAATATGATGCCCTTGAGAGAGTCATTGGGCAATTGTTGCAGCAGAAACAATGGAAACAAGCTGTCTGTTTGGCAGAAGTTTTTCAGTATAGTAGTAGTAGTTTCCAACTTTTAGTTGTTAGATCCTGTCTCCTTTTAGCTCTGTTCTCATTGACTCCAAGTGACTTAGATCCACGTTTAATAAAATCAATGACCAACAACAGTAAAGTACGTCAGAAGAAAATATCAAGTGTTGCTGTGCCACGCAAGTTTGTAGTCAGTAGAACTTCTAGTTCCTTAAGCCTAGCAAGCATTTCGTCAGAAACGGGTAATGAAGTTCTTAACAGTGATCAGCTAGAGCTAGTGGAAGTAATGGAGCGTTTAGAAAATGTGTCTAAGACTACGTCTCCAACTTGTAGTTTAATTAGTGTGTACTTTAAAATAGCATTAGTAATGAACTTATCTTTTAAAAGTGTTGTATTTGAAAAAGATTCGTTTTGTTTATTGAAAAAACTGTTGCAAAGTAGTTCTCCCCTGAAATACAGTTTAGCCAAAGAGCTCATAGAGATTCGTCTCTTGACTACAGAAGCAGTGACGACATTCTTGTGCCAAGAAATATTGAATTGTTTAAAACTGTACACCGGTCAGAAAGATGAAGAATTTTCCCCAGTAAGCAGTGCTGAACTTATATTTAATCCGAGTGAATCCACACACGCGTTTCAAGCTCTGATCAGACTCTCAGGTAGTGCAACACTTCTTGGTAATAAATTGGTGTCGCACATTGTTTTGGATGAATATCAAGAAGAAGTAACAGACCAAGAGACGTTATCGTTAGATGTTGAGCTCTGCGTTAGAGCCCACGAGTGTTTTAGTGAATCTTGCTACATGGAAGGTTTGTCTCGCATACTTCGGAAAGCCAGGTTTCTTACTGAACGACTAGCTGTGGCAGAAGAATATACCTTGCTTGTTAGATTGCTAACAGGAATAGGACGTTACAGCGAAATGACATATGTCTTTGACATTCTTTTAGAAAACCATCAGTTTGAACTGTTGTTCAGAAAAGGGATGGAAAAAGTTACTCATTTGAAGCTAGCATTGTTGGATTACTTGAAGCGCCACAGACCAAACGATAGTGATTTGTATTCTATGCTAGCTCTTAACTTTAGCCTTCATCGTGAAATTGCAGAGTTACTAGAGAGTAATGGTAAACAAGATATTTTAGACATTGGCTCCACAGGAGTTAAGAACCTGAAAAACTCAACACAACTAAGGACTGCAATGCAATACTTTGCAGATGCTGCTGAAAGTTATGTTAAAGCGGATTGTTTGAGACATGCCCAAGTTTGTGCAAACCAGGCAGAGTTGATAGCTCTACAGCTACATCTACTAACTCAAGGATTAGCTGTAATCTGTCTACAAGAGAAAGAGGTAGAAAAATTTATTATTAACCATCCCAAGTTTTCGGAATCTTTGATAGTTGCTGAAGCTTACGAAAATCATCAGTCTTGGAGCATAGCGTTGTACCACCATGTGGTTGAACGTGGGGACATGGAATATCTTAGAAGTTTTCAAATCAGTTTAGGTTTGAATCCATTCGTAGTTGAAGAAGTGGGGAAAAGGTTTAAAGTATCCACCAGCAAAACTTCTGAGCATATACAGAACTTGCGTAAACTTCTGACGAAATTGTCGAATGTTGAAGCTGCCTACAGACTTTCCAATGAATTTGGATTTCGAGACATTGCACTCGATTTAGTACACGGAGACTCGGGTGACTATCTGCAAGATCTAATAATTCAGGGTCAAGTGATTTAGTAACACGGATTTCGAGACATTGCACTCGATTTAGCACACGGAG
>NW_013667850.1:33645-40673 GCF_000517525.1 Limulus polyphemus | reverse complement strand
ATCTAATAATTCAGGGTCAAGTGATTTAGTAACACGGATTTCGAGACATTGCACTCGATTTAGTACACGGAGACTCGGGTGACTATCTACAAGATCTAATAATTCAGGGTCAAGTGATTTAGTAACACGGATTTCGAGACATTTGCACTCGTTATAGCTCATGGAGACCGGAGTGACTATCTGAAAGGTCTTATGATACATTCTCGTGATCTAGTAAGATTATGTATAGAAAAACGAAAAGGAAAAACGTTCCATGTGTGCCGGTATAGCTATTTTCGTATTTTTATTAGACAGCTATGTGATTAGAAAAGATAAAAGTTTGAAATCTAATGTGTAAAATGTTTTGTAATGTTATGTGTAACTCGTAACGGGTATAGTACAAATGTCAAGTGTTTGTAAAAACTGCTGTAGATTATTTTGTATAGCCACAATGTTTGTACATAACGAAAGTATCTAGAACTGGTGATAAAAATATAACATTGAAACTACATCATCATGGTTAATTTGGCTTACTCAGTACTGAATTTCATTGATAGAAACTCGTGTAAGGAAAACCTAAGGATTCGTAGAGTAAATTCTGTTTAACTCTGTAGTGAATCCACAGTATATTCGTATTACCCCCACCCCAAAAAAAAATGATGTTATGATAATGTAATAGATTTGCAAGACTTAAAAATTGGAAGTTATGTAACTAACTAGGTTCTAATTATATTCTAATGTGTTTGTTTCATTAAATGTATTTAGATCGATGTATCAAATACTTGTGAAGCTTTTTAAAATGTATAATTATTATAAAGTGATACATATACTGTTTAATATATTTTATAACCACGTTGCACTTGGTTAAACGTTTGTAAAGGTTAACAAGATTTTTTTTTAAAGCTCAATAATTACGTAAGCATTACTTGTTTGTGACGCTGATGATATAACCCAAAAATGTCAGGTCAGATTATTTTATGTCAATATTTAGAAGATGCCCATTAACCATGGGAGACAAAACATGTATTTATGGGATCAGTTTTTACAGTGTAAGTCAACAGACTAAAAAAAATATGGTGTTATGTGTGCTTAAATGCAAACACAAGTTTACAATGTAAAAAAAAAAATACTTAATTTAACTACGATGTTAAGTTTACACATTAGTACATAAAATTTTTGTGTAATGTAAGGGTTTGGTCCTTTCTGCGGGCGCCCATGTCACTAACTGATTGTTGAGGATATGTTCAGTAACGTAATTTAAACTATTTTTATTTAATAAACTCTGAACATTATTTACGGCAGACTGTTTCCGTCGAGAATAAAGTTTAAATTATCCAACGTGAATAATTGTACTTGTTAATTTTGATTTCTTTCTGAGCCATCCTTAAGACGAATGTGTAGTATTTTAACTTGTATCTTAACTGGCCTAAAATGTAAAAACATTTTATCAGTTTATACTAAAAAGTATGATACATCCAAATTAAATTAGTTGAATTAGTAGTCTGTAGAACAAAATGAACACCCATAAATTTTGATTGATCATCACAACAACAAAATGTTATACCAAATGACCTTCCATTAGTTTTAGCAATATAAGCCTCCCACACTCAAAAAATGTGTTAATTGCTAAAAGATGAAAACGTATAACGCTGGGATTAAATTGCAGATACAATTTGATAGTTAAGTTGTGCCACGGCACCAAATAAAAAAATCCTAATGTTAAACTAATTTAAGTTTTTTTGTGTTTTTTTTCAGTTTTGTAAATATATAAATCACAGAAACAATAGATAAAACGTTTTTACGAACGTTATTTTTGATCTGTTGTCAATACGTTTATTATACTATTCGTTTTTTACAAGTAAATTGTACGCTTTGATTCGGAACTTTTTTTTCAATCAAGGTAACATTAGTTCAAAATAGTGTATTCGTTGTTCCGTAGAGGCTCGATAGATGGCGAAACTGTTTTACCTTCTCGTTCTTTACACTGTATCTCCAGTAATTAAAGACATTTTATTAATACATTAATGTTTTAGAAGTTTCCGAATACTTAAATGACATTTTAAACAATAAAGCCCTTTCTTTACCGCTATTAATTTTCGAAAACATCTTATTGTAAAAGTAGAAGGATGGTTAAGAATAATGCCTTAGTATTTCGTGTATAAAAGTTTTTATTTAACGTGCATTCACAAGTGTAGCATACTGAAGAATTCAGTTCGCGTAGTGAACACCGGTGTGGGTGTAAACATGTTTAATGAATAGAAACAGCCAGTACACAATAAAAACTATTTAAATCCTCAACGTTTCACCTTACGGTGTCTACCTCTGGATAAAGCCGTAAGGTGAAACGTTGAGGATTTAAGGATTTTTATTGGGTACTGACTGTTTATATTTATATTGATAAAATTGTAACATGCTATTATAACGTGTTCTTTCGTTGACGAGTTATTTTAAATTATTTGGTTGAATTAATGCGAAATCCAGTCCACGTAACGGTAACAAACTTTAATGTCCATATCAGCCATCTCTACTATATATATATATATATATATGCTTCAAGAATGATCCTCGTGGTCATGAAATATTTCACCACGACGATTATCCGAGATATGTAAGTCCATATTATTTCTTAGTGTGTCTGTGTAAACTTCAGTATGGTTCAACCGATATACGTTACACCATCGCTAAATGCACAAGGCCGAGCGATGCTTTCAAAACTAAATAATTTAGATAAAATTATCAATAGAAGACATGGCATTTCACTTATCAGAACAATTAATCCCGAATTTTGTGAAAGTAAATTTACCCCAATGTCTGGATAAGTTTACAAATATTATCCATAACTTGCAGTAAAAACTACTAAATGCTACGTTTAACTCTAAAGACGCGGAACTGAATGACTTGCAAAAATAATCTAGACCGTGAGTTAGCCTGCTGCATTAAACTAAAAATGTATAGACTCGTACAACATAAACCAAATCAACAACAAGGAAGATAAAAAAAAAGGCCCGCCATAGCAAAAAAACTTGACTAACTAAGATGTCAACAAGACAAACCACCAACCAACAATTCAACACCGAAGAAAAACATCTTCAGAACAAAGTACTAACTTTGTTGTCACACCCAAATATATTTAATTCATGTATTAAAATGAAAGCATGTGTTGAAGACCTGGCAAGAAAACTGGTTATCTACTCCACACAAATCGAGAATACAACCAAAAGTACAGAAGACTGCCACCCAAAAAAAGGCAACACAAATACCAATTCTATCGACGTAAAACTGAAAAAATCTATTTACCAAAAATAGTATTTTAAACAACTTTTACGAAAAATTCTTAAACAAAACCACCAACATGATTTCCTAAAAAAAAGAAAATTCAAAAGCAACCTTTCAAACGGAGATATTAAATGTATTAATAAACTGAAACAAAGCAACAACATCCAAATTCTAAAAGCAGATAGGAGTATTGTGGTACGGAGATTTTTCAAAATGGGGGCTGTACAATTTTTACCTGTATGAGGTTATATTTCTGCTTCTAAATTTGTCCGAATGAAAACTGAAAGTTTACCCGAATGGTCGTATGCAACGCAAGTTAGGGAAGCTGCCACCCAGCCTCCTACGTCTATGGATAAGGGCAATGCCATCGTAATCATGAATGCCAATGAGTAAATTAAAAAAAAATGAATGACGTCATATGAGATACGATTCAATTTAAGCGAATCTCCACAAGTTCAACAAAAACACATGAAAAACAACTAAACAAATGCCAGTACGATTGAAAAAAGCAAATACAATTTCTGAGTATTTTTACTTATGTAAGACCTTTACAGGCTATACTCGATCAACTAAACCATTAAGACTTAATAGTTAGCTTCGACGTAGTCTCACTTTTCACTGACGTTCCAACCACAGAAACATGTAACATAGCTTTAGAACTTTACATCAACCTATAACGCTGGGCTTGAATTGCAGATACAATTTGATAGTTAAATTGTACCAGATGAAAAATCCTAATATTAAATTAGGCAACCAACAATCGACTCTTTTAGAATTTACTACCTCACAAACTAATTTTACGTTCAACAATCAAAACTACATAGAAATAAATGGTTTAAGTATGGGCAAGTCGATGTCACCGATCCTAGCTGACATTGTTAGAACACAGCTTGAATCTCAAACCATCAGTTCAGCTTTATACCCACCACTGTACTGGTACAGAACACGCAGATAGCATTTTAACCACACTAATTTCACACACCCAAATATTAAGTTAACCAGTGAATACGAAAAAGATAAACAACTAACATTTCTGAACTTCACTATCACATAGAAAACACTTACATATTAAACACAGAAACAAATATAATCAAACGAAAAATTAAAGAAGTATTCTAATACAAGAACTTAAACCCACATTAAACCAGCACCAAATAACACTTCAATACCTATATTAATTATTTCATTAAATGTGTTTGCACATAATATTACTCTGTTAATTGTTATATGTAATAGATTAAACACATCGCTCTCTACAATCTTATACTTATCATTATTGACGTCCTCAAAACACGTGATCAATAATCTGATGTTGATTAAGGAGGTCGAAACGTTGTTACTTGTTTTATGTTTTAAATAATAATTTTTAACACATATATCGGCAGGCTCTACTATATATACACTTACTTCAAGTGGATTCTTCGTCATCATGAACAAATTAAGTTTCTTTCTTAACGTTCGTTACAGGGTATTGTAATTTGTACACAGTTGTAGGCCTAAGTTTACAAATAGCGTCATCATCCTTTTAGCAGCTTCCTCTAGCAAACTAAAATAAAATATTGAAAATACATCTTAGAACAATACTATTTTCATACCTTGTTCGAGAGCCAGTTGTGGTCTACTAGATAGCGTATCCAGGTTGTGAATCCGAGGATTCGTGGTTTGCAACTCGTTGCCTTAAAAACGCACTCTGCACTTAGGTGCCAACTGTCAACGTAAAAGTAACGACGGTGGTGGTGTTATTTTCACGCTTATGTATGATTGTGAACAGCGTAACTCGAAAAGTTTTAATCAGATTCTGATTAAATATCAAATGTCATATTTTTCATAAGTTATTTTAAAGCAAAAACATGCAAGAGAATGCAGTAAAATCAGTACTTATTCTGTGTTGGTTGTAACTAAAACGTTTAAAGTATTTTAACAAGCAAAAAGTCATAATAAAGGTTACTAATTACCAGTACAAAAGCAGTTGTTGTTGTTGTTGTTATGCTCATTTTGGGTGGCAAATAAAGAAATATTTATATTTTAGCCATTTCAATACAATCTAATTAAAAATACTTGAACTTAACCATTCCATAAAAATGTAAGTGGGATAAGTATATTTGGGGGGAAAAGAACAATTATTAAGTCTTACGGTGAACAGAGTAATTGCTTCATTTCTGTTCTTAATTTATAGTTTCTAGGACGTTGAGCTAGAAAATAGGAACAGAGACGAGAAATCGACCTTGAAGGCTTGCAACTGCTTTTTCTGTAAACGTGATCTGTATGCGCAATAGAGGGCGCCAAATTGTACAATGTGGTCCTTGCTCCCTGTTTATGGGCTTATTTCCCTCTAGACTGTGGGAATCATATTATACATGTAATTATCCGTGGTGTTGGTCTGAGTCTGATTAGATTGGGAATTTTATTACAGAACCAGTAGCGTAATATGTTTCTTAAGAACTGTAGACAACTTCTGATTTTTTTAATCTCATAATCCTTCAATTCTCATTAACGTGTTTACAAATGTACACATATTGCTAAAACACACGATATAGACACAGAAAATTGAAAATCGTGCTCCTAGTCATTCTCTTTCGGATATCTTAAGTCAGTATTAATGCTAAATATGTCTATATTTCTTTACCTGTTCTTTATAACGCTATCTGTCTATCTAAACCTCCTAATTCATTAGTGTGTTTCCATCTATCCATTTCATTCAAGAATGTTCCTTTCTTTACGTTTATCTTCAACACTATAATTTGTTTTATCTTTATTTCTCCTTTGTTTCTCCTTCACTTGATAAAACTTTAATGTGAAATATAAATAGAACAAAGGTATAATTCATATTGTTGCAATCAGTAAACACACAAAATATGTAATCAATCAAATTAGATCGTTACGCTACAAGGAGATTGCGAATTCGCATTTCAGTCTTTTTAACCATTCTTCTGTTGGACACATTAATAGCACTGATATCTAGATTGAATAATACCCACTTGAGTAGGGGCCCCAGTTCAGAGGGGGCCCCTTACCGCCGGGGAAAAATATCTCGACTAGATTTCATAAATAAGTGTGTATGACAGTCACAACCGGCCTAAATTAACAATATACATAAGCGTCATCCACTGTTTTGTTTATCTCAATACATTGTGTTATTAGCATATCTATTAGTTCTTACTCTAAATTATTAGAGTAAAAACACAAAATCTTTGATCAGTCAGTGGTGCTAGAGTGTTTTCTGCTGAGAAAGATTTAAATATTTTAATAATAATAATGATATAGAGGGCTGTTTTGATATTTACAGTCTATATATATAACATATGCCCTGTTTAACTAAAAGAATGAGAAGCAAAAAGTCCATAGTGCATACGACCCCAAAATTCTGTACTCCGGCACGATTGGCACTTACACAGAGTCAAGTGAGCTGTGAAAGCTGCCAACTCTGTAACGCCATCTGAGTAACTTTACTTGAAAAATATTATATACGCATAAATTAGAGATAGAGACCTCATCCAAAGAGATATTTCACTTCAGCGTCAGTAACAGAATAGTGCGTCTGTAGAAACACAATGCTAGAAGTTCTTTATGGAGAAAAAAATAAAACAAACTCATTAACTTTAGTCGTTCACATGTCAACGCGAATCGATGGCTCGAGGTAAGCTTGAGGGCTCATCATTCTAAAATTCGGGACTCAATCTCTGTGGTGGACATAGCACTACCCAGTATACAATTTTATGTTCAATTACAAACGAACACAAATCAACTTCAAATTCGTGTATATATGAGTGTCG
>NW_013667850.1:28186-33030 GCF_000517525.1 Limulus polyphemus | reverse complement strand
AGACAAAGAAAGACAGCTGATAGTATTATCATGATTCACACTGAGACAAAGAAAGACAGCTGATAGTATTATCATGATTCACACTGAGACAAAGAAAGACAGCTGATAGTATTATCATGATTCACACTGAGACAAAGAAAGACAGCTGATAGTATAATCATGATTCAACACCAGATCATATGTTAATACGAAAAAAGGGGGAAGCACAGAAAGCTGAAGATGTGCAAGCGGCACGTGCCTCTTTACTAGCAAATGTTTCAATTACAGCTGATACTATTATTCATGATTCAAACACCAGATCATATGTTAATACGAAAAAAGGGGGAAGCACAGAAAGCTGAAGATGTGCAAGCGGCACGTAGGCTTTACTAGCAAATGTTTCAATTACAGCTGATACTATTATTCATGAGTCAGACACTGATTTCATAACAAAACATGGGCTTTCTGAATATACACTTTTGGTGTAGACTCGGCCTCAACTACGTCACGAAGTTTGTATAATTGATAAACTGTTATCCGTTACGAAATACAGATTTTTATAATTAAATTACTTCATTTCCCAACGATGTTTTAGTCATTGTAAAAGCTAAATTTTACAGACTCGTTCATAAGGCTTTTCATTTTATTAAGCTTATTTCGTTCATTTATCATTTGCAGAATATTATGCTTTTGTGTGCCAAGAGCCTACATCTTCCTGATTATTACAGTTTTATATAAAGATATACGAAACGATATAATCTAGGGCGCTCGACTCGTAATCTCAGGGTCGTGGGTTCGAATCCCCGTCCCATCAAACATGCTCGCTCTTTAAGACGTGGGGGCGTTATGGGATGACAGTCAATCCCGTTGGTCAAAGAGTACCTCAAGAGTTGGCGGTGGGTGGTGATGACTAGCTGCCTTTCACTGATAAATCAAGGACAGCTAGCGTAGATATCCCTCGTGTAGCTTTGCATGAAATTCACAAAACACCAAACAAACCAACAGAGCAGATTACTTAAGGTAATTACAGTCTTTTTTTTTTTGCCCCCCAGTGGCACAGCGGTATGTCTGCGGACTTACAACGCTAGAATCCGGGTTTCGATACCCGTGGTGGGCAGAGCACAGATAGCCCTTGTGTAGCTTTGTGCATAATTAAAAACAAACAAAGAGTCTTTTTTGGGGGGGGGGCTCTTAGCAGTTCAAAGATTTTTCAAAGTGATTAAGACGGTTACTAAACACGTGGTCTTCTCAAGCATCTTTTTTTCTGAAGCAAGGTCATGTTGTTTGATTAATATAAAGTGGTTTTTAATTCTTAATAAACAGAACACTGTGAAGACAACCACTAATAAAGCTATTCTCCATTGTTTAATAGGTGAAATATGAGAACATAGAACTGAATGCAAGAAGTCATACTATAAGCCATGGTATTAAAAATTCACGTTTTGATCCCTTACTCCTTTACGGTTACTACTTAATTATACCGTGATCCACAACTATTCATAGTGCTATATTTTTGGGAAGGCTCTCCAGCTCTCTTTGCTACGGACATGGATAAATAGTAATACATATATTTTTTTAATCTTGAAGTCGTGGATGTCCATTATATAGTAACTGTATCAACTACCATTAAAATGACTTGTTTTTTTTAACATAGTTGCAGTGTTAACTAATGTGAAGAAATGAATACATACCATTCATGGATTCAAAATATATTATTTTATTGTTTTTGTAGTGTTTAACTAGATAAGTATGGATTAAGAACTTATTTGGAAATGTCTATTTAACGGATACAAATAAAAGTCACGGAAGCAGCTTCTTTATTTTAAACTTAGAGAAACTAGTAACCAAAGTTACTGCAGACTTAGATTTAGACATTCTCTGTCAGGAAAAGAAATACTTATTCGATTATTTGCCTGCTTTTTTCGAAGTATTTTCGTTTGTTTTCTTCTTTTTTTGTTTGTTTTTGAATTTCGCGCAAAGCTACACGAGGGCTATCTGCGCTAGCCGTCCCTAATTTAGCAGTGTAAGACTAGAGGGGAGGCAGCTAGTCATCACCACCCACCGCCAACTCTTGGGCTACTCTTTTACCAACGAATAGTGGGATTGACCGTCACATTATAACGCCCCGAGACCCTCAGATTACGAGTCGAGTGCCATAACCACCTGGCCATGCCGGGCCAAGTATTTTCGTATCTTGTATATAATGATAACATTCGCTAGAATGGTTTTATCTGATTTATTGTATCTCGGGTATAGTTGAAAGTGTCATGATGATGAAAGAAAGATTTGTTAAAATCGAGTGCCATAACCACCTGGCCATGCCGGGCCAAGTATTTTCGTATCTTGTATATAATGATAACATTCGCTAGAATGGTTTTATCCGATTTATTGTATCTCGGGTATAGTTGAAAGTGTCATGATGATGAAAGAAAGATTTGTTAAAGTATAAGTTTATTTTCCTGGGGATGTCTTAATTGCAAAACTAATGTAATTATTTTTAATTTATCTTTTCAGGTGTGTTGCGAATTATCTTGGTTACTTAATCTTAGACAATTTATTGGCCAGTCAGTCTTAGGTGTCATCCCTGTAATTCTTGGTCGTTGTCCTTAATAGTGATTTGTAAGAGCTCCGTATACACTATCGTGTTACTAGTTTGGTGGGGTTATTTTTCAAACGAGGTCTCAAATTATCTTCAGATAGTATGTAAAAGTTGAGAGAAAAAAAAAGAGGCC
Source organism: Limulus polyphemus (assembly GCF_000517525.1). NCBI lineage: Eukaryota > Metazoa > Arthropoda > Merostomata > Xiphosura > Limulidae > Limulus > Limulus polyphemus. The sequence continues at coordinate 30,319 of NW_013667850.1, read as the reverse complement.
TGCCAATTTTTGTGACAGGAAAGTGGCCGTTTCCAGGTATAGAAGTATATTTTTTTCCGTTCCTAAAAACCAGAGACTTTGGATATTCCAAAGAAATAACAAGAAATAAAAAAGCAAATGTATGTGTTATTTGGCCCTCTATCAATTTTATTTTAATAGCAGTACGTTTGGTTTAGATAGTCGTGCGGATATCACGGCTTTAGACTAATAGATAGAGCTAAACTCCCCAGTGTTTCATTCTACTGAATTCTTAGATTAACATAACGGCCTGACAGTCCACTAATAAAAAATATTGTGGATCTAATGTCAGCCAAAAAAAAAGGAAGAAAAAAAGAAAAGCTTCTTTTAAAAAAAGGGAGAATTCGATTGTACAATAAATATTTTGTGAAAGAACAATTTACTTTTATGTTATTTTTAAAGGTTTTATACAACCATAGCAGTCGTCACTAATCAAGAATCCTGGCTTCTTTTTACTTTGTCAGGGAAGAAGTGTAGACTGCTAATCTATGCAAGCTCTCTCTTTCAGTACAAATCATTTACAGGATCTCCTCGGGTTTACACGCTCTTGGTGATAAGGAGGGGCAGAGTGGGTTAATGTTTTAGGTAGGTAGTATTTTAGCCTCTAGGGGTTCACTTAACAAGACATAAAAAATGTCATAATAATAAAAACTAACAAGTAGTGACGACTAGAAATAAATAATAAAAAGACCAGACGCAATAAGCGATTTATTTCCAAAATAAATATGTTCATGTCATTGCATCTTCTAAAGAGACCAGACGCAATAAGCGATTTATTTCCAAAATAAATATATAAATCTGTCATTGCATGTTCTAAAGGATCCTTCAATCCTAGAACCGTAATGGCTGTTGACTAAAAACACACGTATATAGACAATGCTGAAGTATAAAGATTTGTGGAGGAACTGAATCTTGCGTTGAATAAACGAAACGTTTTCTGATTGCTATATTTCAATACTTGATTCTAATTTACAGTTTTAATTTCTGATGGAATAGTAAAAATAGTAAACCGTTTGAAAAGCAGGTGACTACAATTAACGAAGGAGATTAAATGAGAATTTATGGAGAGGTCATTGGCTAATTCTTTTGTTTTTGTTTTGTTTCTTAAGGGAAGAAAGCGAGAAAAAACTTCAAATCTACGTAAATATGTTTGTTTATTTGCTTTAGGGCAAACCCCCCAGTGGCACAGCGGTATGTCTGCGGACTTACAGCGCTAGAAACCGGGTTTCGATAACTGTGGTGGGCAGAGCACAGATAGCCCTTGTGTAGCTTTGTGCATAATTAAAAAAACAAACAAACTTTAGGGCAAAGCTACACAATAGGCACTCTGCGGTCTGTCCACCACGAATAATCGCACCCCGGATTTAGCGTTGTAAGTCCATAAATTCTCCGTTGACTCACTGGGAGACACATAAATAACACTTTATAGGCAATACAGAAACTCCAGTACCTAAAAGCAATATTATTTCAAACAGGAGAGGAAGGGAAGATAAAATAAAACATGAAATACATTATAAATCACTATTTAAAAGAGGATATAGTGAGGATTTATAGAAAAGTTAATTTAAATCATACTTTAGAAAAATAAAGTGAAAATTGTCATAAAAACCAAGCCTCTCAGTGGCACAGCGGTATGTCTGCGGGCTTACACTGCTGGGACCAGGCTTCGATACCCGTGGTGGGCAATGCACAGATAACCCATCGTGTATCTTTGTGCTTAATTATGTAAAACCCAAAAGTAAGCGAAAGTTAATGTTGAGGAAAACAAATGCAAATTTTGAGAAGAACAAAAGGAGTTAAAAATCTGCGAAACAAAAAATGAATTAATTTTTATAAGAATGAATAAAAAGTAAAATTTTGCATTTTACAAAAAAAAATGCCAATGTAAATATAATTTCGAAGACAAGATAAAGTGAAAACGTACACAAAATTACTACAGTATATTTTTCCGTTAAATATTGTTCCTATGATAAGAGGCCCGGCATGGCCAGGTGGATAAGGCGCTCGACTCGCAATCTGAGGGTCGCGGGTTCGAATCCCCTTCTCACCAAACATGCTCGCCCTTTCAGCCTTGGGGGCGTTATAATGTGACGGTCAATCCCACTATTCGTTGGT
>NW_013667850.1:21706-27671 GCF_000517525.1 Limulus polyphemus | reverse complement strand
CTATGAATTTCACGTGATTGGTTCATCAGAAATATTTAAAAAAATCATTTTATATATAATAATTATACTCCTAGAAATAACTTTAAAACATCTTTCTTTGTCAAACCAAGTAATGTACTGGAGGAGTGAATGGCTATAGTGATGTTATTCGATTAATAGGTTTTGATACAAATGAACTTACATAAAGTGTACAAATGTTGATTTTGATAGTGAGTAGCCCAACTAACTACTTGAAACGTATTTAATGTTAAACATTATTTATTAATTTTTACGCTTACAAGTATTACATTAATAGTTTAAAAGACACTAAAATTGCACAAACCGAACTGAAACTTGGCACGAAATTCTCCTATTGAACTAATAAAAATAAAAAATATATCACCTGTCTTAACAGCACAATAAAAAGAAGAAAAGAAAAGAAAAACGATAACAAACGTTTTACGGTTATTCATTGCTTTTACAAGTTGGAGAAAATATTTCAACTCTCGCCAGAGGGCAGCAGGGTGCCATTTTGGTGAATATTGGAGTACAGTCTGAAATTTATATATATTTTTATTATTATTCTAAGTAATTTAACAGGTTTTTTGTTTCTCGAATTTAGCACATCGAAAAAAAACAGCATATTACTTTATTCATTATGTTACAAAATGCTTTATTGTTTGGAAAATTCAGTTGTTTATTGTTATAAAAGTCCATTTGTTTTTCAAAGTGTTATTCATAATTTTTTGTATCGAGCAGGTTTAAGAATTCATCCAAACATTCACTTCTATTTGATGTTAAAATTTCATTTCTTAAAATACTTTAAAATTTCTCAATATTTCAAACCCTCATGATATGTCATATAACCACAGTAGCCCAACTAACTGCTTGAAACATAGTTAAGTTTAAACATTAATTTTTACAATTGTATTATATTAATAGTTTAAAAAACACTAAAGCTATAAACTCTGAAACATAGAACGACATTTTCCTTTTGAACAAATTAGGATAAATCTATATCACCTGTCTTAACACCAGAGTCAAATTAATAAAACCAGAACAAAGCAAATCTAAATGTATACGTTCAATTCCTACCAAAAATATATCTGTGTTTATTCTTGCTTCTTGTGTGAGGGTATTTATGAAAAAAAGACATAATAAATCATAAATATTTACCTGTTCAATAATTTAGATTGTGGGAATTAGTTTATAAATAGAAATCCTAAATATATTGTTTAGTTCGTAAGCAGAAAGCTATGGCATAATAACCTTGCTTAACTGAAGAGAGAAGTGCAAACTGTTGACCACAATATATTTATTGATTAAAGGTCAAGAGCGTGGTCAAAAATAAGATGAGATAAATATTTTTCAAAAATTCTTAAAAAAGTTTAATCAAAACATAATTAATACTTAAACATACTTCTGACTCTGATATCATAATATATAAAAGTGTTTCCTTTGCTAATTTTACACCATCATTGAGATTTAAGCTAGACCTGACCTGTGTTCCCTATAAAACCTGTAAAATCTATAACGCATATGGTTATCTAAGCTCTATAGTTTTCGAAGAAAATTTCGCAAATAACTGTGTCGTATTAGCAAAAAAGAAATATCCTAAAAGTTGCAGTTTAATTAAACGCCGAAAGCTAGCGAACTGTTGGAAACCAATAGGCCTAGGATATTTTATAAAAATCAGGTTAACTACTACTTTCACACACAACTAATTTTGAGCCTCAGTGAAAAAATGATGATGAGTGTGGAAAAAAAACCACAATATCTGCAATTAGCTTGATTTTTATAACAAGAAATATCCTTCAATCTTCTCGTATGTAGAAAAATGGAGAGAGTGACATCTAATATGTCATTTTGTAGTAGATGCACCGTTATGTATTAGATCTGGATTTGTAGTAGATGCACCGTTATGTATTAGATCTGGATTTGTAGTACATGCACCGTTATGTATTAGATCCGGATTTGTAGTAGATGCACCGTTATGTATTAGATCCAGGTTTATAGTAGATGCACCTTTATGTATTAGATCTGGATTTGTAGTAGATGCACCTTTATGTATTAGATCTGGATTTGTAGTAGATGCACCTTTATGTATTAGATCCGGATTTGTAATAGATGCACCGTTATGTATTAGATCTGGATTTGTAGTAAATGCACCGTTATGTATTAGATCTGGATTTGTAGTAGATGCACCTTTATGTATTAGATCTGGATTTGTAGTAGATGCACCTTTATGTATTAGATCCAGATTTGTAGTAGATGCACCTTTATATATTAGATCTGGATTTGTTTTGGACACAAAAGAACGTTATGACTCACATAATCTTTTAAATAGAGAAATGAACATTAACATTAATATCTTCAGAAGAGCATAACAAACAAAAACATAAAAAAAATCGCTCTTGGTTAATTTTCTTATTGTAGTCCAGTGCTTATTTTATATTATAAAATGTAATATGTTTTTCCTTTTAAGAATACATATCATTGAACATCTTACATATTAATTTTTTTCTCAAAATAAACATCTCATTCGTCCACTGTTCTTTTTACATTTTTATATTGTCATTGTGTCTTTCGGTATAAAACTTATTCATATGATCTTAAAACTAACAGTGATATCCCACATTTGCTAAAGAAAGTCTAGTACGTCAACTAGTAAACCACGCCGCCCCTTTTTAAGAAGTAAGATAAGTAAACGCAAACGCTATAATTACTTGCTTTGTTTAAGTGCAAAACTGCACAACTGGTTCTCTGAGTGCTATACCCGCAACAGGAATCGAACCCTGAATTTTAGCATTATACGTCTTCAAGTCTGTAATAAAAGTAAGAGGCAGTTCATTAACCACAATCTAGTAGTTAGAGAGAGAGAGGTACAGTAAAAAAAAATCTCAGTAAACTGTGATTTTTGAAATATGCCTTACAGGGAAAATAGATAGAGCTCGGGAAAATTAAGTTTTCCATATCTGTGCAGCGTGGAATTATGATAGCTTGTCCTATTTCCTTGTGCTTCACTAAATCGAAGTAGTAAAAAAAAAAAGTAAGAAAGAAAACAAAGTTGAAGCTTTTTATGTTATGACTGAAATTTCCAAGTTTTAAATTTACATATCAGAGTTTCTATTTCATGAATAACTTTATCAAGAAACACACAACATGATTTCAAAATAGGAAACAGAACAAGTTATTACAAATAGTCTTGGAATAATATTTCTATAAATTACGTACCTTGACCCGCATTATAATGAAAGAGTATAAAGATATTAAACAAAAATACATAATAGTTGTATCCAAAATCTCTTTGATATATTATTGATATATATATACCAATCGTGTGTCTGAAAATACACTGAGTTAATTAATGGAAATATTATCTGTAACTGATTAACATCTTTCAATCATGTGTATCAAATTATAACGGCGTAATCACATCCCATGTTCTATTATATATAAGATTGGAAAGTACCAGTCGTTGAGGGTAATCTGAATCCATAGTCCTGTATGTAAATAATCGACATTCACCAATTACTCCTAAGAAATTAGAAGGGTATAACTTCTATTAGTCATGTAGGATATATACACGTTTTAATAATTATAAACTTGAACATATGCTACAAGACGGTTGGTTGTTTGGTCACTGCACGGTGCTTGCCCTATCTAAGATAGACCATTCAGTGATAATGGCCAAAAAAACTTGCATAGACAGGGAGAATGTGTATGTGGGGGGGGGGGGATACCTTGTTGGTCTCTCTCTAGCTTACTAAACGGACCAGTCAGGGCTCAGCGTGACTTCGGTAATACGCGAGTCTTGCTGTGGCAGATATTCAGTTCAAGCTTGTGCAGAGAGAGGGTAGAAACTAGTCCAGCTGTATCGCTCGCACGTGATCGTACGTGCGTTTCTGGTGGTTACCCTGAGTTTTGGATGTTATACAGCCCTAAATGGAATGATGGCCAAAATACGTGGCATCTTTGTGTATGTCAAGTGTTTATCAGTTTGTAACTCATGTTATATCTTCCATTAAGAACGGCGGTTTACACAGCAACCTATTGAAAGACAAGCTCGGATCCAAAGTCGTTGTTTTCCATTTCAGCATTTTGTTTTTGTAGTGTTCACTGATGAGGAATGTGTGTCTATTAATCTTCAGCGAGCTTGGAATGTGATACAGCTGCATTAACGCTTTGGGACGTGTTAACTCGAAACTGGCTTTTTTCATTTTTAAAGCAAACCAATAACTAAGTAAATATAGAAGGAGAGTCAGTCGTTAGGCCTAGAAGTTTCAGGGATTTTTTTTTTTTTGACAGACTAAGCGACTGGCGACGCCCTTGTGTGCCCTGCAGCAATAGCACGGAGAGCGAGAGTGGATGACCTTACCACTGATAGACTGACAACTTGAAGCTGAAATACCGGTCGGCCACCTACTGGCAGAGGTAAGCAGTATGCAATATAGCAAATGACAACATTAATTCTCTCTCTCTCTCTTGTTTGTTTTTAGAAAGACGTTAATATTATTTCTTAAGATGAGCTCATAAACTAATTTTCTTTAAACTATTTTATTGTCTTAATATTCAGAGGAAATCTTCAAGGCTAAGTCACCTATCATCATTGGATGTTTTCAGTTTTTTTTTTATAATTACTTCAATTCACTTGGCATTCAATAAAGTAAAACGCGTTTCTAGCGATCAGAGTGGAAAGGGTCAGTAGGGGAAGGCCCTGCATTTATAAACTTGCCCAGCTTAGTCACTAGTTGTGCTTCTTGTAGCGTGTCTAGAAAGCTGGCTGACACGCCTCGATTTGTTCGGGAATGCATGATGTGTCATCTCCAGTTTCCTTTCACAGGTGTGATGTAGCATTCTAGAAACTCGAAAATGTTAGTAATCTGTGCTGTGTTACGATTTCACTGGTTAGAAGACAAATATATCACAACAAGTGTAGTCAGTCCAGCGATAACTACCAACGAGAGTAAATTATCAGAAGAAATAAGATGTGTTTTTCTGGTAAGTTTCTGTGATAGAAAGTTCCTTTACAGCTAACTAAACGTAACGTTGCAAACTGTAAAAAAAAAAGAAAAATTCTAAGTGATACAATACAAACTACTATTGGTTGTGTGGAAATTCAGCATCAACCAGTTCAATTTTATATCAAATTATAATATAAAACAAGTACTTACTCATTATGTGCTTCCAGAGAAACTAAAAATCTATCTGGCAATAAGTATGGCAAATTGAATAAATATTTCTTACATTTTTACCTATAAAGGTTAGAAAGAATTTTTCATCAATTAGATACCCTCGCTGTTAACGATATTTTCGGTCGCAATTCTAATAATGCCTCACTAAAGTCAGCGAGATTTAGGTTAGTCCTAACTAATATATTAACTTGACAATGGAAAACAATCTTTATAATAAAATCATAATAGTTATACACTAAAATGTACAACCCACTGCTTAAAATTTGATAAGCAATGCTGTACAGAAAAAACGCATTTCCTAAAAAAGGCGTATGTTTGTAGGTTTATTTTTCAGACAAGAAAACAATTAATTGTTGTGCGCATCGCTAACAGGTAACATACAATAACACTCAACAGATAATTTACCTTTTCCAGGAAATATTTGACACCAAGTTTATTTATTGCTTTACACGCTTAAATTTGATATCGTTCAAGACAGATTACACAGGCCTGCGAATTTAAACTTCATAAAAGTTGTTTTGGTTTTAATAACAGATTTTCCATAATTCAGCTACGCAAATTTCGAAAATAATATGCTTTTTTTTATCACGTAAGGATTTTTTTTAATCGAGAAGAAAAAAACTTACTTAGATCAAATTTACAACAAATATAACAGAATATGTTTGGGTCATTTACACAACCTCTGTTGCAATAACGACGAATAAATAATATTGAAAAAAAAATTATGTCAAAGTGCACGCACAAACAAACACTATCCAGAAATGACACGTCATGCGGCCTGTTAACCGTTT
>NW_013667850.1:17066-20838 GCF_000517525.1 Limulus polyphemus | reverse complement strand
CTCTTATAGCAGATTGAAGGTTCTGATAAGAAATTTCCTTTTCATTTCGAGTGTTGTAGCCTTGCACCTTACATGAGCACAAATTGCAGTCATCTCCGTGGTTTCTAGGCTCACGCCAGACCATTGGAATTCACAAAAGACAACGACTTTTTCTTACCTTTAGTCCATTGTCTCAACTCTTCGATACAAATGGTGCAAACTTTGTGCGGAGCCCATGATTTGTCGTGGTCCCCAAGTTTTCTTCCAAAATACGCGTAATACGCTTTTTTTTTGACGAATTCTGTAATGTTTTTGCCTTTGTTTTTTTACAACCAATTTACCACAAATACAATGCAGAATATGTCTGGGTCATTTACACAACCTCGTATTGACATAGTGACGAATAAATAATATTGAACATTAAAAAATAATGTCAAAATGCACGCACAAACAAAACACTATCCAGAAATGACACGTCATGCGGCCTGTTAACCGTTTATATACTAGCGGTGTGTTTCTTGTGGGTTCTAGAACGATCGATAAAACTATCACGTCGCAATTGGTCTAGAGAAATCTATAGCCAGTGGTTATCAACATTTTAAGCATTACAAAATGTGACCCAATTTCAATGAAAATGATTCACTTGTGTAAAAGTACATATGACGTTTTGTGACAAATCTGTACGTGATTGAGAAAAATTGATATCATTTTCGGATTCAGCGTACTAGAATTACTGTAGAACTTGTAAAAAAAATTCAAGACAATAAAACCATCGCAGGCCTGTTTTATTTGGCGTGACTGTTTTTCTTTATATTTCACGCCCTACAGCGGTATATCTGCTGACTTACACTGCTAGAAACCGGGTTTCGATACTTGTGGTGGGTAGAGCACAGATAACCCATTGTATAGCTTTTTGCTTAACTACAAACAAACAAAATTATATTTTACAGTTTTTACAAACGTTAGATGTTTCAATATGGAGGTGATTACCCGTATAAAAGCAAGAAAAATCAGACTTCATCTTCAGGTTTTATTTTATTAATTTCTCTCTAAAAATAGGTTTTATAAGAACAGTTATTCTAAACACTTTCAAGTGTAAAATGTGTATTTTACCCCCACCCTCCCAAGTCTCAGTGTTAAGCCTGAATCTTTATAACGCTAAAATTGTGTTTCGAACCCCGCAGTATACACAGTATGCTAATTGCCCATTATGTAACTTTGCGTTTGATAAAAAAAGTATTTCGTTGAACATAGCGGAGGTTAATGCAGGCATAAAAATTTAAACGTTCCCTTCTTGTTCATTGTTCATGAAGCATGTGCAAGCATGCTCTTATTTCTAAACCTATGTTAGTGGATTAGTTATTATTAACTTCTTTCTTATCAAAAATGTCATAAAATACAGGATAGTGGAAAAGAAGTCTATCGAGGATATTTTTAAGATACTACCCACTAAATTTTCTGAAGGGATCTATTGGATTGTACAATGAAAATTTTCTGACTGTCCTAATACACCTTCGAAAAATATCCTTGTACTGTCCTATTACACCTTCGAAAAATATCCTTGTACTGTCCTATTACACCTTCGAAAAATATCCTTGTACTGTCCTAATACACCTTCGAAAAATATCCTTGTACTGTCCTAATACACCTTCGAAAAATATCCTTGTACTGTCCTAATACACCTTCGAAAAATACCCTTGTACAGTCTAAATACACTTTAGAAAACTTTCCTTTGCACTGCTCTTAAGATCCATTTAGAATATTCTTTTTCTACTATCACATAGATCCCTTTAGAATATTCAATATGTATTATTCTACAGAACCATTCAGAAGATTTATCTGTATTGTTCTGAAGATCCGTTCAGAACATTCCATTTATACTGTTCAATAGATCCCTTCAGAAAATTATCGTTGTACAATCCAATAGATCCCTTCAGAAAATTATCGTTGTACAATCCAATAGATCCCTTGCAAAGATATTTTTCGAAGGTGTACTAGGACAGTATAAGGAAAGTATTCTGAAAGGATCTGTGTATGTGCTAATTTTTATTTTCACAGAAAATATTTTTAAGTCTATACATAACACTCTTTTCGTTTCTTATATGGTCAGAAATTTGTTATTCGTGTATTTGAACAAGGTATGTCTAGGCTTGCAACAACGTAGAGTTTTCCATGTACAGAGACAAAGTGCAGAAACCGCAGCATAAGTAACGTTAGTACTTTATATATACACAGACAATGTACAAATAACATACGGTTACTCCATATACAGATACAAAGTAACTTTTGTGCGCTATAGTTTTAATATCTTAATGTTTTTCTCACTATAAGAAGTCTTTTACACGATTTAATAATTGCGTGAAAACTTAGGAATCTCGAATAATCGTGAAATAGCGTACAATATAAAAATACCACAATGAGTGACTTAGAATTAATTAACCAATTCAGAGTAAGTGAAAAAGTTTTAGTTAGATTATACAGTGTGAATTAATCTATTCGTCAGTGATTCTGTTATCGAGTTAGTTAGTTATTCAGTCCTCAGAAAGTCAGTGAATCAGTCAGCGTGAATGTTACTGATATCAATTTAGCAAAGAAATTTTGCAAATAAGTGAGTTGAACTTCGTATGTGATTTTGGCTCACTAGTAGTTATGGAGTTTCTGTTGAAACGTTGCTTGTGAAGTTAGGCCTACCAGTAAACATAGCATGTAGCCTGTATAGAACGTTATTGAGGAAATAAATTAATTCGCTATCTTTATTAAGAGGACTGAATTTCTTATTAATTTTACCGAATAATCCAAAAAAAAATACCCGTCCAACGACAGATCACGTTACAACATAATATTAGCATTTCATGTAGAGAAATAAAGTAACGTTAATACTTATAAAAAAGATATGAAGTGGCTATTCTTCCAACAGACTTATTTCAAGCTCACGGTAACCTAGGAAATATGAGACTTCAAACTATTCAGACGACAGAAAAGCTTGTTTACTTGGGCGTGTAAATAAATGTATCATTATTCAAACATCACATATAACTACAAAAGCTCCTTGCTTATTGAAAACAAACTTTAATTATTAAACAGAAATTGAGCTTTCCTCAAAACAACAGTGATGTGCACAGGCTAGGTGGGCTCAAGCCTCTGCTTTTTTGATCTTATGCCCCAAAAGTGCCCTTTTTCTCAGTCATTAAAATTGTCCATAACTACTAATAGAAGTGCTTTATTCCACACCTTGCTTGCTGCAAGTTATTAGGGAAAAAATAATTCAGTTCTGAAATGAATGGAAAACGGAGGCCTGTAGGTCTATATAGTAAAGAAAGTAACTCTGATATGCTATTAAATTTGAATACGCAAAAATTCACTGTATAGATTTAGATCTTTGAAATGTTGGTAAGACCAGTTGAATAGTAATAAAAGAGGATCTGTTTGACGTTTTATCCTATGTGTACCAGTAGCAACCCACAGTCCTCATGCTTATCCCCAATCCCCCCACCCACCCTTGGAATGGTTGAAAAGTACTCTTTGTTTGTAAATGAGCCCCTGCCATTTTTATGTCCTCTGCATGTTACTGAAAAATATAGATATAAAAATATCGCCAACATCTTTCTAAGCCTAAGATAAGAGTACTAGATGTACTTCCGCAGGGTCCATGGAAGTGTTTGGCTTCAAGAGTAAATAAAACCAAAATTAACAGTAACAAATATATATATATTTATTGCTTTTAAAGTTCATATGTCATGCTGTGTTGTAGCCTACAGCGTGCATAATTCTTCTCGTAATTCATGGAATACGC
>NW_013667850.1:14384-16374 GCF_000517525.1 Limulus polyphemus | reverse complement strand
GACAAACAACACACTACTGCATATTCATGGGAGTGGTTAAACAGGTGACCTATCCAAGCGGCCTTCAACATTCCCTTTGGGGCGAAACAAGTTGCGTTTATACCGGTCAACACTTTTACTGTTCTTCTGTGTCTTATGCTATTTTTGCGGCTACATACGTGCTTCAATAGGTAAGTAAGAAATGTAAATAATTGATGTAAATAAAACAAGTTAGACGTAACGGGCCTAATTTTTAAAGAATCCAGGTTATTTTCTTTCTTATTTATGTAATGTTTGAGTAATAATAGAATTAATAATGCACACAAATAAACAAGTTGAATAGTTTGCCGTCGTTCAACTTTCCTTGGGTACCCTGAACTTGAAATAACTCTGCAAATGCGCATTGTGATAACCTTGCAAATAACTCTAAGACTATTTATCTGGCTAACCAGACGAATAGCCATAGCCTACAGAGTAATGTTACTTTATATACAGATACAACCTTAACGCTACTTCATGTACAGAGATAGAGTAATGTTACTTCACGTGTAGAAACGAGGTAAGTCTATTTCATGTACAGAAACAGAGTAATGTTACTTCATGTGTAGAGACGAGGTAAGTCTATTTCATGTACAGAGCCAAAGTAATTTTACTTCATGTGTGGAAACAACGTAAGGCTACTTCATGTACAGAAACAGAGTAATATTACTTCATGTGTAGAGACAAGGTAAGGCTACTTCATATACAGAGATAGGGTAATGTTACTCCATGCACATAGACAAGACAATAAAGTTAATACTTCATCTACAGAGACAGGATAATAACGTTAATTCTTCATATACAGAGAAAAGATAATATCATTAACGCTTTATGTAAAATGACAGACTAATAACGTTAATACTTCATGTACAGAGACAGGATAATAACATTAATATTTCATGTACAGGAAGGATAATAACGTTAATACTTCATGTACAGAGACAGGATTATAACATTAACACTTTATGTAAAGTGACAGGATAATAACGTTAATGCTTCATGTACAGAGACAAGACAATGACATTAATATTTCATGTACAGACAGGATAATAACGTTAATACTCCATGTACAGAGACAAGACAATGACATTAATATTTCATGTACAGACAGAATAATAACATTAATGCTTCATGTGGCTGTGAGAATAGAACTATCCCAGTGTTATCAAATTTGGGCATTTGAAAGATCTCTCATTTGCATTATTCGTCGAAAATGAACTGTTTTCGATGGCGATAAAGCTATAGTAGAAATATGGGTCAGACACTTATTATGTTACTTGTGGCTTCTCTTTGGTTTAGTTGGAAATTGCATACGTAAATGTGTTTATGGTCATGAAAGTTTGAGCCCAAGGCAAGGTAACTCTCTCAGACATGAAATATGGAATGTGTAGGCTGATGTAGGTGTTAGTTATGTTTATTAGCGTTACTTACTGCAACTTACGTCATTAACCATGCTTTTAGGACAGCCCAGGAGCATCAGGAATTTCATGAGTATAAAAAAAAACTATAATAATTCCAACACTTAACTAAATCTTTGCCAGTACTTCAGTAGTGTGCATTAGAGTCAGGTATAAAATGAAATAAATTTTAATCTTGCACAATTATTAGTTTGTTGAATTTTGGCCAAAGCTACTCGAGAGCTATCTGCACTAGCCCTCTTCAATTTAAAAAAAAATACTTTTTGGGCTACTCTTTGCCAACGAAAAGCTGGATTGACTGTTACCCTATAACGCCCCCGTGGCTGAAAGAGCGACCAATATGAGTAAAGGTATTCGAACCTATGACCCGTAGACTGCATGCCAAGCCCACACTTGTTAAATATATATTATATTGTCTAAATGAAAGGTCACTTTAATAATGACACTAAAACTCGTACAGAATGAAATTTCTGCATAGTAAGATGTTATAAATTATACTTTCTTTTTTACCAAATATTTTAATTTGTTTGTTTGTTTGTTTTTGAATTTCGCGC
>NW_013667850.1:11895-13491 GCF_000517525.1 Limulus polyphemus | reverse complement strand
CTGGCTTCGTATTAATATAAAGTTGTTTGACTTTGCGAATACGGATTTTTATTTATATATTCTTTGTATGTCGAATAAAGTCTTGGGAAGCTAAAAACAAGTTAGTGAAAAACAAATAACAGTTGTATGGGAAAATTATAAAATTGAATTAATTTGAGAAAGGTTGCTTTAATTCTGCTAATGTATGTATGCATGTTTCTTTCTACAATTTAAACGGCGGTAATATCTAACACAGTAGTATATCTTTTTAGGACAAAATATAGCGCATAAAATACATATCTTAAATATTGCAAACAATTTAATCCCAAAGTAAAATATTTTCAACTCACCACGAAAATAAACCCGAACGCTCTAATACGTATATATGAGTACCCGGGCTGTGAATACAAGGATTCATAGTGTGTAACCCATTTCACAAAAACTTTTAAGGCCGCAGGTGCGCTATAATAGTATTGAACAAATCTCGTTATTCGATCAGAGTTGGCGGTGGGTGCTGTTGATTATCTGCCTTGTCTATTGTTTCAACTATGCGCAGATAGTCTTTTGTAGTTCTGTCAAATGGTTTGCTCGTCCTTAGGGTTTCTTTTCATTATGAGGCCAGACTTTTGGGACACTCTGTATATTTGTTTAAAGAAAACAAATTTAGAACTGAGTTCGGCAAGTGTGTAATCAAAGAAAGTTATTTGTAAGTCTTCTAGAAGTAACTTTATTTTTTCATGGTAAGGAAGCAAATTTAATAACAGGATGTTTCTTAAGTCTAGGATAAGGGTTTAGTTGGTTCAAATCTAGACAAAATTTAAAATCGAAAACTTGGTTCAAGTTTCACAGAAAGAGGGCGTATTTTGAATTGACATGGAAAAAAAATATTGTAGAAATTGGATTGAGTTTTAAAGAAAATATAATAAACAGAAATCTAGAATATTATTCGTTAAGTAACAACATTCACAAAACCCTCCTTATATAGAGTGCAGTAATCGGAATTGTGGTTTAGAACAGTTTTTACACAGATATAAGGATCTTAAAAAAGCGAACTAGAATAGCATCTGCTGGTATCAGTTCATTAGAAGTATGTTTTAAGCTTTTCATGGAAGCCTACACAAAGGAATATCTGCACTTAGCAGTCTCTGGTTTTGAACTAAAGAAGGCAATCAACAGCATTCACTACTAACTCTTAGGTTACTCTTATGTGACTGATTAATGGGATTCGATGGTTATTCTTATAGCGTACTCATGCTTCCAAAGTGCGGATCACTAGAGAGGGCAATCAACAGCACTCACTACTAACTCTTAGGTTACTCTTATGTGACTGATTAATGGGATTTGATGGTTATTCTTATAGCGTACTCATGCTTCCAAAGTGCGGATCACTAAAGAAGGCAATCAACAGCACTCACTACTAACTCTTAGGTTGCTCTTATGTGACTGATTAATGGGATTTAATGGTTATTCTTATAGCGTACTCATGCTTCCAAAGTGCGGATCACTGTATTTTTGCGGCAACAGAACGTAAATCATGAACCTTCAGATTCGCAGTCCCGCAGCCTAATATCAAGCCACACCCAGCCTTTACTAAAAGCAAAATAGTACAAAAGAGCT
>NW_013667850.1:8795-11081 GCF_000517525.1 Limulus polyphemus | reverse complement strand
AAACCGGGCCAGATCCTACTAGTTTCGAGTTTCTTCGCGCTTTGTTTGTATCATTACGTTTATGAAAAGTTGCTTCGTTTGTTCTCTAGCACACTTTACATTAAGGATGAAAGTCACAAACTATGTCATGCGTTTTGTGACGTTCACTTTTTAATAGTGTCTTTGTGTGACTGGCCTCATTTAGGTGAGCTGAACTTCTTCAAAGGTGGGGAAGTACCAGTCCTTTAATGGGTAATAGTCATTTAAAGAAAAACAAAGTTCATATTTAATCAACTTATTGATTGACCTGCAAGTATTAAAAAAACATGGGTGCTCACGTTTGATATTTACCTTAGCTAACTAATCAGATCTATATGTAATATCCTTGTTCATGTTAGATATTCACGTTCCTTTAGTAGCCTGACACAACGGCGATATCGTTTTTCACGTTTGATATTAATACCGATTAAGTGGTTTAACATAAACGTGGTTCATGTTGTATATTTATGGCCACTAGCTAATCTGATCTATATTCGACATTCTTGTTCGTGTTACGCGTCCATTTTCATCTAGTGACTTATGACATACGTGTTGTATATTTATGGGCACTAGCTAATCTGATCTATATACGACATTCTTGTTCATGTTACATGTTCATATTCATCTAGTGACTTAACATATACGTTATTCTTGTTTGATATTTATGGTAACTAGCTCATCTGATCTATTCGCTATTTTTGTTCATGTTACACGTCCATTTTCATCTAGTGACTTGACATAAATACTGTTCATGTTAGATTTTCTTTTTGATTTAATGATTTAACATAACCACAAAATTTTCTTAAGTTTGATTCTTAAGCTAACTTACTGATCTGTTCCCCTGTAACGTGATAGCTGTAACTTTCAACCACAGCAAGGGTGTTGTTTTTTGTTGCCATTATTTTACAATGGAATCAACACTTTTGAGGTCCTGCCCTTTGGATACAGTTTTATATATGTGTATGTAAATAACTTCTCTAAACAAACTGTTGGTGCGTTAGAAACATGACAGGTTATAATTATGAAAATTATGTGTACTGAATACAATTATATCTTCTTTCCAAGTTCTAGTAAGTTCCTGAAGGGTTATGAAGTGTGAACAATATTTGTTGAGTCATAATTAAAAAACAAATTTATTTTACTAGAAAACATTAATATAGACTTAATCTAAGAATTTTTTAAGAAACGACGCTGTTCATTAGCAGATGTTAGTACAATATTCTGTGGAAAACCGAATGTACGGTTATTAAACCGGATAGAATTAATGTTAAGTTTTCAAAATATTAACTTTGAGATAAGCGCTGCTACTAACCCCATCATTCACCCACATATAGACTAAGACGTGTTGAGAACAACACGGCAACACAAAGTAGCTAGCTGTCTCTAGGGCAGCAAGTGCAATGAATCATCACAATATGTATGAAAATATTTCTAGCCACACCATTTAATTGGTTCAAACGGGTTTTCAATAAGAAAGCTGAGAATAGGAAAAGATGTAACTTTAGAAAATTAGGGTAATCGAATATATTACAACAGCAGAAAAATATTTAGTTTTCATGTTCTGTAAAATTACTTACTTTTCTACTGACTGAAACCATCGTTAAAACCAAATACATCTTCTTTTTTTTTGTAGACGCCTTCAGGTCCATTTCAGAAGAAAAACAAAAAACATAGGTCTTTTAATAGGAGGTCAGTAAGGACCTGAGCAACTGCCAGTTTCTGAAAGTTCTTTATGAATACTACTGGTTAAAGCCCGGATGTTAGGTTTAGATAAAACAGGTTTTACCGCCTTTTAGCTCTCTGAAGCCATGTCTTAGTTCCAGGTCATTCAACTAATGACGCCACTTGGTTTTTGTGGTAAAAAGTGAATTCAGAGAAATTAAAGTTCCACCTTCACTAGTTTAAAAAGAAAGCTATGTAACTGATTTAAACTTTTCACATTATTATTATACGCTATTTAATCAATCATGCGCATTCGTCATCAAGTTTCAATTTCTACGTCTAGTTGTATGTAAAAATGAGTATAAAAACTGCCAGAATCTGGAACAGTTTCACGACGGTTTTTATCTCTGATCACAATAAGGCTGCACTGTAAGCTTAAAAGTAGCAAAAATAACACGCGATTCAATAATTCAAGTACACATTAACTCGCTGGTTTCGTATAAATATAAAGCTGTTTGACTGTACGAAAACGAATATATATTTATATATTCTTTGTATGTCGAATAAAGTCTTGGGAAGCTAAAAACAAATAACAGTTGTATGGGA
>NW_013667850.1:0-7955 GCF_000517525.1 Limulus polyphemus | reverse complement strand
GTTCCTTTTCACGTTGAGATATTTCCAGTTTCATCTTTTCACTGGTATGATATTAAGTTTCCTCAAAATGGAGTACGGTATAGAATCAGGTGTATTTTGTGTTTATCTTTGGAGGTTTAGTTAACGTGCTATGTCTTTGTAATATATTACCAAGAGAGAAACTATATGCCATGAGTTTTGTTGTTGTTGTTGTTGTTTTTTTTTTATGAATCAGTTATTTCTCTTTTCTTCTTTTGAATTGCGTGACTTTTTGCTCAGTTGAGCACCTGTCTTTTATGTAACAACAATTTTGTCATGGTAATTCCTTATGTAACAACAATTTTGTCATGGTAATTCTTTATAAACAACAATTTTGTCATGGTAATTCCTTATGTAACAACAATTTTGTCATGGTAATTCCTTATGTAACAACAATTTTGTCATGGTAATTCCTTATGTAACAACAATTTTGTCATGGTAATTCTTTATAAACAACAATTTTGTCATGATAATTCTTTATAAACAACAATTTTGTCATGGTAATTCTTTACAATTAACAATTCAAGAGCTTAAGGTGTGGTCAGTATATTGTATATTATTAAGGTCCAATATCTGAGTTAAAAGGGGTTAAGAGAAGAATGGGTAACATATATATTGTGAAGGTCACAGGTCTAGCACGAGAAGTTTGGTTACTATATTGTATGTCATTAAAGTGGCATGTCCTGCATAAAAGGGTTAAGACAAAGATCAGTCACATATATGTTATCAAAGTCAAAAGGTTAATATGAGTGCTTAAGATGTGGTCAGTCTATTGTATGTTATTAAGGTCACAGATTTTAGCTAAAAGGGCTAAGACAAGGATCAGTTACGTATATGTTATCAAAGTCAAGACTTGTATAAGTGCTTAAGCAGTGGTCAGTCTATTGCATATTATCTTGCTCACAGGTCTATCGAAAGATGCGTAAGGTGTTAATCAGTATATTTATGTTAGTAAGGACATAAGTCTGAGCTGAATGGATTAAAACATGGATCGGGATGTTGTATGTTACGTCATGATTTGCTTAATTTTACATATTACGGTATCTATAAAACACGTTTTTTTATTAATTTATACTTCATATTCGTCTCAAGAAAATCATATCTTCATTAAAAACAGAGTTAACAGGTGGTCAATTAAACAAAAAAAGAGACGAGGCTTTTGTGTTAATTCAGTTACTACCATGGCGAACTGTTCTTTCATATTACTGAAATGTCCATTAAATGGATGATTAACATTTTAAAATAAAAGTGGCAGCCATACTGATTACGTCACATCTCATATTCAGAGTCACGAATTTGCTGTAGTTCATTATCTAGTCTAACTAGTCTGCTTAAGTTTTGTTAAAACATGTTTTTAGACGAATATAAGAGCTCTTTTTTTTTCACCCACCAGATCTACCGTATGCTAGAAGGCCAACAAACCAGCTTGAAGTCAGGAGGCGGTGGTTGCTTAGTAACCGAGTGAAAGATCAGCCGACCGTAGTTGAAGGCCAGCAGCTCGAGCAGGATTAGAAACTACTAGTTATATAACAAATAAGAAATTCAGTCCAGGTTTTCCTATCCGGAATGGCCAGCAGTGAGGCCAGTGCATATCTCTCAGTGGTCAAGTGGGGGGACGAAGGACATTATCTCAAAGAGTTCACCCAGAAATTCTCTCTTCCTCAAGTGGCTAAAATCATCAAAGGACAGTACCACAATATTGGAGTGCCAACCTTACCTTACCCGTTTCTCAACCAAATGGTGTTTATTGCTTCGGCTGGAAAGAAAGTACGAGTGGGGGCTCAGTCTGTAAAGTTTAAAGATAACCGAGGCGTCGTGCCAGTTGGGCCTAAGCTAGCTATCCCGGATAACTATAATGGCTGGTTTGAGATTCTTTCCGAAGATGGCCGTGCTATGCGTTGTCTTGAGAATGTCGGTGAACTGGCACGGGTGTTTCCCAAGACGTGTTTGGTGAGAGAAAACGTGAAAGTATTCCTAAGTAAATCTGAGGATTCGGACATCATGTCAGATAAAACACAGACTATTGTGGCGGGAGAAATTCTGGTTTTGGTAAACGAGTTACTCAAACCTTCACACCGAGGAAAAGGTCCTGGGCGTTTCCTTCGTTGTTTGAATTCTCAAGGGAAGACTCTTTACCTTAGTTTTGAACAAAAAGGGAAATTTAGTCCTATAGCTGGCGAGGATAATATTTCTGGTGTACACAGTATTAAGAACTTGTTATCAAAACGACTTCCTTTGATGGTTAGGCTCGTACATGGTAAACCCCCACCTGGGCTTAAATCAAGTTTCATTCCCGAAATGAGACTGTGCTCTTTATTTGAAGAAGAGAGCGCCATGGCTTTACCTCTACTAAAAGATTTTAACGTGATTTCCATTCCTATGAACCTGCCACTGAAACTTCAAGCTCCATGTAACGTAGAAAATCTGGTAAAGCTTCGCGAGTATTCAAAGTTGTCTGAAAAATGTAAAAAAATTATTCAGGAAATGTCTGACCAGATTCAGGTTATTGATCCGATCATAAGAAAGGAATATAAAAATGAAGGAAAGCTACATTTCCGTTATTTTCACAATCACAAACATTCAAAGCGAAACATTCCCTTAATTAGACGAAGTTTTTCTGATCCGATGTGTATGGAGACGGTCAAAACACTCATCACCTCGGATCAAGAAACATCTTCTCCAGTAGACGCTCGTGGTATTCAAAGTGGCGACACAAAACTCAAAGAGGGCCGCCAAGAGCCCGATGAACGATACGACGAAATTGACCAAATCTATGATTACGTTCGAGGTTTTGCCCCTCTTCCTAGCAAAGTAAAGACTGAACTCAAAACTAAAGAGCAGTTCTTTGGAGAAAATGCATCCTCTCCAACTTGTGCGAATTCCCCAGTACATACCAAACTTGACCTATTACCTTCACCACAACCAGAGACCATTACTGCTCCAGGACACCCAGAGAAGCCTGAACCTCCTCCAGTCGAGACAATTCCTGTCAGAAAGTTATCAATCAGCACTGAACCTACTACCCAGAAGATTACAGTCAGCATCGTCAATAAAGCTCCCTCGAAAGATAAGAGAAGCTCGGTGGCGAGCAAAGATATGTCGCCTGAAGAGCACGTTTATGAAAAAGTTGGCAAAACAAACGAGGAGATGAAAGGCGTGAGTACGCCCGTTCATCATCCAAGGGTGCCTGTCCGCTCAAACAGCACCGGAAAAATTGGCATAGCTAGTGGAAATCATGCGTTCTATAACAATAAGAATTTTATCAAGAGCCCTTCACTACAGAAACAAAGTAATAAAAATAGGATGTTTAAATATGTCAAATCATCCCCTTCTAAAGAAGCTGGAATGTCTGTTCATCGAACTACTCAAGGTAAAAACTGTCGAAGTAAATCATTAACGACTTCACCTTTGTTTAACATCCGTTATAAGTCTTTGACCAACATGGAAGCCGAGTTTAACAACACCCTCGACTCCAGTAATTCCGGAGGTAAAACGTCATCAGGTTCAGAAGGCTCCAAGGAGAAAGAAGTGAAGCATATGAACCGTAAGCTACCAAGGCCGAAGTCCATGACAAATCTGTTTTGGGATGTCCATCATTTAGACAGCTGTAACAAGTATAATGTCATACAAAATGAAGTGAACAATAAAAAGAACAGTCGAAAGTTTATAGCTGTACAGGAATCCGGTGCTCCAAAGTTGATACATGCTGCACAAAATAAACGCATTGGAACCCTATATCTTTAATTTTCACAGTGTTAGATAAGGTTTCTCTTTAGCCTCGTACCCCTGAAACCGCTTTGGAATTGACATGCTTTTGAGAGCGTCTGTGCCTGTTGTTCAGGATGTGAGAAGCAAGAGTTATACAAAGACTGATGTGCTTGGAATTCAACAACAATGTGTGCATATATTATAGCCAATTAATGAAGTGTAAGGGGCATGAAGGAGTAGCTCTTGTTTCCGATACTGTTGTGACTTTGTAAGATGGCTTTTAAATTAGACACTGCTCAAAGTTCTGTGAGAATATATAAAGGATGTGGTGTGTCCAAGTCTTTTTTATGTGATAGCAACGTGAAACAAGTCATGTATACTGATGTACATATTTTGTTATATTTTAAGTTTTGTGCTTCTAATGTTTATTATTTAATGCTGATTGTTTTGTGTGTGTGTGTGTGTGTTTCAGTTATTACTAGAATGAATTGGTTGTGCGATTCTGTTCTTACTTGTAGAAACCTGCTGAACGTTGTGTAATTAGCCAATTTGTCCAGAGAAATACGTAACTCACTTCTAAAATTAAAGAAATACTGTTATTGTTTTTTTAGCACAAAACTACACAATGGGCTATCTCCTATTTATCCACTGCCCGGAATCGATCTCTGGATTTTAGCATTGTGAATCCAAAAACTTGTCGCTGACCCACTAGGGTACAAGAACTGCTGTAACGTCCTCCTAACTTAGTTCTAATCAACTTGTAATAAATAATAAGCACTAGCAGAGCCTCTCATTTCAAAAATATGAATTCCTTTTTTTGGATGATACGTGAAATCGTTGGTTGTGTTTTCACTTCTGAAAAGGAATAAATATAGGAAGCCTACATACTTGAGAAGGTTAGATATATATTGAGAAATCTTAAAGGTTTGGACACAGTTTTAAAACGCTTTAGCCACTATCTTGTCATTAAATCTGTAATACGAACATATGCATCCACCAAAACATGCAATCAATTCGTAAAAAAAAAGTTCAAAACTTAATATTTTTTCTTGTAACTGAACGTAATTCAAATATTGATAAAGGCTGTTACGAACAAACCCATTGTACCCTTCATTTGATTTTCAGTTTACTGTCCGAAAACGATTTTTTTTTTTTTTTTTTTTTTTGGAGTATGGATAAAATCTACACGGTTTTGTGGGTTCCGCGTAATAGAATGTCGCTATAAAGTTCAGAAACTTCTAGGCTATCCACCTAGTGAGAAGAAATGGAAATTTTCTGAAAAGAGGTTATTATTTCGAAATAAAAGACGGTATCATGAAATTATTGTAATTTGACTTTGTATTTCCACTTGAGTGGACTTTGAAAATTTTCATATCTGTTATCGAAAGCAATTTTTATTTTAAAAAAATGTTTGATTTCAACCCTTTCAGTGAATCACTTCTTTTTTTTTACAATAGTCATGTATTTCTCTGCACAATATCTGACACTTAAACGTTTGAGAGAGTTCAACTATAAAATTTAATTATGCATGTGATGCATGAAGAATAAAGCTGTTTCGAGGAGGTCGAGTTTTCTGTACTCTGTACGTGTTATGTAACACATCAGTCTTTTGGTACGATACTCAAATAAAACTTTAAAACTTGTGTAATTGACAGAACATGACGTCGCGGAAAAGAGTCATCAAGGTCTATGATTACAATTATAATGTAAACTCTTGTAATTGACTGGACTTTACATTATAATTGTAATCATAAACCTTGATGATTTTTTCCGCGACGTCTTCTCTTGTAATTGACTGGACATGACGTCACGGAAAAGAGTCATCAAGGTCTATGATTACAATTATAATGTAAACTCTTGTAATTGACTGGACATGACATCGCGGAAAAGAGTCATCAAGGTCTATGATTACAGTTAAAAGATGTAAATTACTGTGAATGTGTTAGTGAAAGTAACTTTGATTTCATTCTGTATTAATTAATCGTTTTCGAATAAAGATTGTTATACAAAAAGTTAGTGCATTTTTGTTTGTTAAAAATATTTTTTTTTAAAGCAGACAATTTTGACTTGTCAAGAAAATCTCTGATACAAAAACGTTTACTCTAATCCTTTCAGTCATACTAATTTCAGCAATACTAGTCAGAAAGTAAGCAAGACTTTATCCTAAAGTTATACCATATTTTTCTTCACCTAAATCTATGTTACGAGTCTGCCTAACACCCAAAAAGAAATAAGTTCTTGGGTAGAATTTATAAAACGAATCTTATTAGGTTAAATGTAAATGCTTTCGTATAAAACTTGCTTATTTTTACAGGTTTTAGTTGTTGTACCTCAGAATAGGAAACCTAATTGAGAAATAAGTACTAATAGCGACACACATATAATGAATAAATAAATATAAATATGATACATTAATAAACGAATTAGTTAATTAAATACATAAAATTTGCCAAATACATAGTTAATGTGGAAATGACTAAACGGCTACGTTTTGAAAATCCCCGGTGTTCAACTTACAACCCTAGAAGACAGGGTTCGATTCCCCGCTGAGTAGCTTTGAGCTTAAAATATATCTCAACCATATTTAAGAAAATTTACTTTAAATACATCCGGGTCACACCACTAGAAGGAGTTTTTCTAATACTCCCCCCCCCCAAATCCTAAAGTATTTGTTATATGCATTGTTTTATATTTCGATCTCGTGAAAACACCATAGCCATAACTCAATTTTCATCTCTTTGTCCATCTCTTAAAACTTTCAATCCTATCAAAACCTTCAACAAAACTACTAAATTTAAATCACAGGTGTTAAATCAATAAGATTACAGCCGATTCTAAAATGTTGGCGAAGTGTATGTTAGAAAAAAAGGAGCGCGATTTAAAGTACAAACCGCCTTAGTAAAATTCTATTGAAAGTTGTTAATAAAATGTCTTTCATTGTATAATACAGAATATTTCTAAAACTTCATTTATTACTTGAAATCTATGCTAGTTTGTTTGTTCGTTAGTTTTAGAGCAAAGCCACAATGGGTTATCTGCTGTGTCCGCCGCGGGGATTCGAAGCCCGGATTTTAGCGTTGTAAGGCCGTAAATTCACCGCTGTACCACAGGGCGACATTTAAAGAGATTTATAAAAAAAAATATTATAATATGTCCAGAAAGAACACGTTATTGATCAGAATGCCAGAGGATCATTTCAGTCAGATTCCGGCAAGACCTTCTCACAGGTGACGCTTTCTCATTATAAATACTTTGTTCTTGTACTTCAAAATGTCGAACCGTCACAGTCAATTCAGGACATGTCTACCTCTATGGGTTAAGCATTTTATGGAGAAGGCTCCTGATCAAAGGTTTCAGCCTCTGAAAAATTCGAGTAGTGACTTTGTGCTTTGTAAACCACCTACTGGACCTACTCCACCCGCTTGATGAGGGTTCTGTCCTCAGCCGTTGCGTTGTGCGTCAATGACTGTAGACAACTGTAATGAATTGCAGTTACAAAACCTGTATTTTATGGATATTAATTTCGTGTAATCGTATTAATCAGCCATCACGCTCTTAATATTGTTTGTCTCGAAAACTGAGGATTGAAAGCTTACAAAAATTATTCATGGTTATTGTTGACCCGTAAAGGATTTTTACAATAATTCCAAGACTTAGATCATGATATAAATTGACACTTTAAAGTATTTTTAATGAAACTTAAATAAAAACTTACGCTCATGTAACTCGGATGGTTTAAATTTCATACATAAAAATATTTCTAGGTAATGTCAACAAATAATGTAAAACAAGTTTCCTGAATATCCTTCTTTAAAATGTATAAAAAAAGAAATACAATTGTTATGCAGAAACTAATAAGTAGCGAACTTTCTTGTCCTTTAAAATATCTTTTATTCAACCGCTCTGTAGTAAGGTTTTAAACAAAATACACGTGGATAATTTTACCTGTTGTCTTGCAAGTCCGTGATTTCTCTGTCATTATAACTGTGTGGTTTCTTTGAATTAGAAGTACGTTATTTTCTGGTAACTACGAGTATGTGATTCCTTTGGTACTATGGTTGTGTGGTTTTGTTAGTGTCACGGGTATTTTAGTAATTCAGGTGTCTATTTTTATGATATTACAAGTTAGGTCCAAAGTCGCACGATTGAAATAGGATTTGTTGTTTCTATGCCCAAGCTCTTAGACTGTTTGTTTGTTTATGTTTGTTTTTGAATTTCGCGCAAAGCTA
>NW_013667849.1:181025-194911 GCF_000517525.1 Limulus polyphemus | reverse complement strand
ACAATTAAACTCACCTGAGTGCTAACCTGTTTCACTTGAATCGCAATTTCGATCTCAAAATACTTAACATATGAAGATGATAAAACTTAGAAGCTGGTAAAGCGGAATGGTTCTTTAGGTCTAATAATAATAAGCATCAATTTAAACTAAATACATTTCCCATAATATACGTTGTTCATCTAGATGTTAACGTGCAGGTCCGATGCTCTAAAATAAGTTATTCTTTCTAAAGCGTGAACGTACATAATTATCTGTGTCAGACCTGTTGAAAATGAACGCAAACACTTGTCGTAGCTGTGATTGCACAAAAACACTCTGTATGTAATCTGATACTCTAACGAAATCTGCGATAAAAGAAGTATGTTAATACCTTTCGTTTCGGTCCATTCTTCTGTACTACAAAGACTTCTAGAAATAGCCATTATATTGAACAACGTCAGTCTTGACCAAATTAAAAGATATGAATCAATCGAGAGATTTCTTTAACCAAGTCGTGTCAAGAATAGTTTCCAACTATAAAAGTGTTGAACAACGATGAAGAAGTAAACTTACGAAAGTCTATAACATTGGTACATAGCAAAGCCTTCTATTGTCAAAACAAGGACAATTTTTTATAGCATATACTTATTTTTGGCTGGAATGATATTTTATGAGTGAGATATATTTCACACAATTATATATTTACAGATCAAAAACAAATGTGTCTGTTGTTCAGAGTGATAACACTGATGCTTTTGTATATGAATAAGTTGACAAAACCTTCATGGGTATTGATTTAAATAAGAGGGCAAGTTTATATTAATAAAATTCAATTTTTATTGAGAGGCTAAAAATATCCTCTAGTAAACACTATTATCGACTATCACAGAATTCAGTAAATGTCATAAATATGGAGTTTGTTTCTCCAAAATTACACGTTTTGATATACAGAAAAATATGACCGTATGAAGTATCCGCAACCAAATGTGTTAACTGCGGTAAAGCAAACAAAACGATAATCGGGATACACATTAGTTAGAGGCAGAATTCACAATAACACGACAACCAGTACAGTTCAACCAAATATCAAACACCGTCATCAACACGACTACTACAGTACATCACGACTAAATACCAAACACCGTCATCAACAAGACTACCACAGTACATCACGACTAAATACCAAACACTGTCATCAACCACAGTACACCACGACTAAATACCAAATACTGTCATGAACCACACTGCATCACGACTAAATACCAAACACTATCATGAACATGACTATCACAGTACATCACGACTAAATACCAAACACTGTCATCAACGCATCTACCACAGTACATCACGACTAAATCCCAAACACCGTCATCAACAAGACTACCACAGTACACCACGACTAAATACCAAACACCGTCATCAACACATCTACCACAGTACATCACAACTAAATACCAAACACCGTCATCAACACATCTACCACAGTACATCACAACTAAATACCAAACACCGTCATCAACACGAATACATAAAATATCTACTTTACCGCTTCCACACTAGTATTACGCTTGCTCAGACCCTCACTATAACATAGCTACTTACCGCTTCCACACTACCAATACGCTTGCTGAGGCCTAACATAACATCTGCACTAGACTAACTGCTGGCCACCCTACGCACTTTCATGAGTTCGTTATGAGAGTAACAGTCAAGCTCATCATTCGATCAAAGTCTATGTGGCAGTAGGCGCTGCCATTGGTTACCTTCCCCTCGGTCAGTAGTCAAAATTACGCTATACCTGAAATCTATAGATCTCTGACTTCACTTAAATGTTTAGTCCTTGTGCGTATTATGTGCCGTTAAGTTGAAAGCACCAATACTAATACCGGTAAAATTAATTCTGTTCATGAAAACGATGCTATAATGCTAAATAACGCCATATCGACACATTACTCTCTACTGCAAAGAACTGCAGACATATAGGCCTAACTATTGGCAACATCGTTGATAACTTCAGTAATTTGCAGTGCGATTTGATCCTCTAACCATCCTCTTAACATTATTACTTAATCCTGATCATTGCAAACCAAAAATTAAGTATGTCTACAACAAAGTTGACTGAAAACTGTTTACATAAACCTTGCCATGCCTGAAAAAATAAATACTTCATCTACTCCGTTAAAATTGTTATCAGTATAGATATTCCTATACAAATAATACAAAAAACGCCCAATTAATGAACTCTATAAACCGTGACAAAACGAATGTGGGGATAACTCACACGACCCCCTTTATTTTTAAGGACATAAAGAACCATGACATCAAACACGGCATCAAATCACAGTTAGCAAACATTTAAAAACTTAGAGTATTAAAATCAGCGTTGGAAAAGTTTCTGCAACAAACTTCATAACGAAATAAAAGACAACATCATTTTGCGAATTAACCAAAAATAAAACTTCTATAATCATCCCGCAATGAATACTAACACAATCATCCCAGAATAAATACAAACCGAGGCAAATATGTGACAAACATATAAAGAGTTAAGCATAACACTTATAAATCTATCTTTATTTCCCCAGTAACCAGATTTGTATATAATAATTTGACATCAGACGAAACAGAACATATTAATGAAGACAAGTGGAGTTAAACTAATTATAATTTGTTTGCCAAAGTTGCTACCCTCATTCACAACCAACTACCACCATTGAACTCAAAATTACCATCAATAAGGTTAAAAATAAAGCGCACGGGGGTAGGTTTTCCCGCTTCAATACGCAACACGCATTTCCCCTTCCCACTTAGTTACCTTTTCAACTTGTCGCGTATCCACGTTCTGAAGGAAAGGTTACACTGCCTGTGTTAGAAGAAACATCAACAACCCACGAAAGTAACTACCTACACATCAACTTATCTTCATCAGTATATGTACAGTTACAGAAATACTTGTTTTTTAACAATGTTGTTTTCCTTAGAAAACATAATTTAATTGACATCTGTTAATACATAGTAAGAAGGAAAAAAACCCGACTAAAACAACAAATTAATTAATTACATTAGCTAAAGCTATCTGGAAATATTTCCATTTTAAACATGATATGGTAGTATTTGTTTCTTTTGTGCCGTATTGCACAAAAATACACAAATGGCTGTCAAGTTTTCTCAGAAAACAAGTTAAAATAAGAGCTAACAAACGCATCTCTAGCATGTTAAGCTTAAAGCTGTCGTCTTGAGGGAATTACAGTCATTCCGTTTTCAGTCTGTATATAAACGATAAAACTATTCTAACTAGCACTAATGCCAGAATTGCTGAAAATGGTGCTGTCTGGATTTCTTCCTTTAATGTTTGATCAGCTTATTCTGAAAATACAAAACTACCTCCATCACCTCTAAATGATGATTTAAATCCAACCCACAAAAAAATCCCGAAGAATTAAAATAATGACAAAATGCTACGACATACATAACACTCAGACAACTTCATGAATTAGGCACACATTAACATTAACCTCTATATATATAACCAGAAAGGTAAAAATCGGTTTCAAAATTTACAAAACGCATATAAAGCATTTGTTTAAGTATTACTTACCCTCCACAGTAATTGGCTTGCAAGTGATACGCTAATTTATTTGACTGGATATAGGTATTACTTAAATAAACATATTAAGTTCTATTAAGGACAAAAAATATTTTGATAGAAGCCAGATATGAATGACAAAACATAACAAGACCATGGAAAACCCTCTCATTTCATAACACCAGACAAGACTCAACATATATGTGGATGAGAAGTAAATGGCAGCCCTTGACAAATCCTAGATCCTTCCCCGAAACACCCCATTAATTTATTAACATCAGTTCCTGCTAAAAACTAACATTCACGCATAAAATGTTAAATCGAGCCCCATTCATATATCAGTGAATAAAGCTTTAGCGAAAGCTTACCCTGGCTGATCAGTGCTTCCAGGAAATTGACTATTGTTACTAAAGGATAAAGGTTTTGGTGAAGGTTATCTCTCACTGATCAGTCCTACAATTTAACCGCGCTCGGCTACCAGTGGATAAAGCTTATCTTGGCTGAACGGTGCTACCAAGAAACTTAGCATAGTTACTAAAAGATAAAGGTTTTGGTGGAGATAAACTTTCACTGATCAATCCTATTATGGAATCTCCCTCGACTACCAGTAGATAAAGTTTTAGAGAAAGCTTACCATGGTTGATCAGTATTACCAGGAAACTTAGCATATTTACTAAAAGACAAAGGTTTTGTTGACAATTATATGTCTCTGAAATATCTTACTAAACAACCAAGGAAGTTTCATTTTCCTGATCAAATCTATCAAACATATAGCTAAGGCCTCAATGGCACGTCCTCGTTCACTGGTGTACAGTTTATTTGTTAGAATTTCGCGCAAAGTTTCACAGGGGCTATCTGCGCTAGCCGTCCCTAATTAGCAGTGTAATACTAGACGGAAAGCAGATAGTCATCACCATCCACCGCCAACTCTTAGGCTACTCTTTTACCAACGAATAGTGGGATTGACCGCCACATTATAACGCTCCCACGGCTGAAAGGGCGAGCATGTTTAGTGGGAGGGGATTCAAACCCGCGACCTGCAGATTGCAAGTTGAGCTCCCTAATCAGCTGGCCATGCAGGGCCTCGTGTACAGAAACCAGCTTGTTTTGGAATGGATAATAAATTTATCCTTGCTCATCGTCCTAGTCAAATTTAACCTGCTTTGGAACCTTGAAGTTCATACATTTTATGTAAAAGCACGCGCACTTTTACGAACAAATCTAGCTTAGGTACCATAGGATCGATTTATGATGAAAACTCATCAACACTAACACATAATTTATCGTAAGGAAATTCTATCAGGACAGCTGGACATGAATCTTGTTTTAAAAAGACATACCGAAAGCCTATTTGTGAGATGGTGCGTACTTAAAACACTTCTTTCTTTATCTACGATTGAAAATTGTGTTTTACATAAAATACCTTATATTTCTAAACTGTTAAAAGTACTACTTTCAAACACTCTATAACCTAAACCACCAACTACCATTAAGGCCAAAAATATCAAAAACGGGTGGGGGGGGGGTAGCAAACTAGTGATTCAACATATTTTAACCATTATAAATTTTAGTTTTATAATGCTGCATATACTTCTAGTTAGAGCGGTATATTAAATTACCTTCATTATTTACTGATTTAACTTTTGGTCTGATTTACGTAATTAGCATTCATTGATCAGAAAGTCTTGAAACTTATCAATTTGACAACGAATTTGAGCCACACATATTAACAATTGTTTATATTTAGTTTGATAACACTGAAAGTCAGAACGAATTGCCTTTGCGACAGGATTATTCCTAATTTTTTTCAGCATAATTGATTGATAAATGAAATATTTATCATAAAAGAAAACGATAATCTTAAATTATAAAAACCCAGTAATTACGACTATGTATGCCTATTTTATCGTAATGATTCTCATTCTATTTTATTTCATAATAAAACATATTGGTTCGTGATAGTCAAAGAGAAGTAGGTTTAATGAAAACTCCTTCATTGTGTATACACTGCTTTACGAATTACTTTGGATCCTAAAATGGTTTTACACAGGCATCCAAATCTGTAAACGGACGTAAATGAAAAATGATCCTTTCTTCTAAAACCAAAACAAACAAAAAAAAACAACGAAATATTCGAGTGTTTTGAGGTTGTCCTTTGTTTCCGCCTGCGGGATGTAATTAGTAAAAAAAAATACTTGTTCTACTATGGATTTTATTCTACAATATATATATATATAATGTATTTCTACAGTGACATTAACGCCTCATAAGAGTTTACACGGACATTAACAGTACTCAGGTGGTCCCTGATGTATTAAGTATACCACAACGTAATCACGTGCATAATTACATTAATTAAAATTCATTTTGCTTTTAACACTATAGACACTGTATGAGCTTTTATTAGTTCAAGTTATTATATTTTTTAAGATTTCCTGGAGCGACGTTTCTATACCACATCAACTGAGAATGAATTCAGTGCATAACGGATATTTGATCTTTCATTTCGTACAAGTATAAACACTCATAACGGCGAATGTAAAATAATGTTTCTGGTCAACAGTACTCCTAAGAACGTCACATAAATTCGTTATTTTCCAAAACGTAAGACAAATCTTCTAGATATTGTAAACACCTAGTTAACATGAATTATATTACTTGACAAGACCTACAAAAATGATACAATGATCTTTATAATGTTATGACTCATTTTGTGATTAACGATCGAGTGAAATAATAATGTTTTTTACGTGGTACTTTGAATTATGTCATTATAAAAGCCTGTTTGTCTTTAAATACAATTTTAAAATTTCATGATTATTTATTATTTACTTAGGGATTTATCTATATCAAAGGGTGATCTCAAGTTCAAGTTTTTCAGATTATTTTATTACAATAAACAGCTTAATACTTCACAATGTTCAAAATACGTAATTACTTTCACAATGACGAATGTAAAATAATCGTTACATATACGTTATAACATTCTAATAAAGCCTCTTTAAATGTGTACAAGATTGCTTTGGTGAATAGATTGGACCTGTGTTAGAAACAAAGCAAAATTCAAAGTTTTAGTAAAACATTTTAAAGTGGCAGGTGTTAGGAAACGTTAGAACGTTTTACCTGAACTACTTAGTATTGGATTATTTTACAGTTATCTATTATAGCAGTTATCGATTTATATTGACTGCCGAGGCACTGAGTACTCAAATAATAAGATTATTTTATGGTTACCTCGGCAGTCAATATAAATCGATAACTGCTATAATAGACACTGAGTACTCAAATAACAGAAGACTTAACTTGGATCTGCGCAATATTTTGCCAGAACCTTTTAGATATGTCAACATTATATAATGTGATCTTTTTTGGTTTCGGCACAACTAAAAAGTTGTCTGAGCGCCTGAAATATTCAGAAGTCCAATAATCACGAACGCAGATATTTTGTCTGTTCTGTACTACTTGGAGATTATTAACAATACGCAATATTGTTTTTTTTTATTTACTTACCCTCTATCAGATATATACCTTAGGAAGAAATATAGTAAGAATTTCATCAGCTAGTCTTTTCCCAGGCTTACTGATTAAAGAAGAGGAAATATCTCATTCTCTTAACACTCACCCAATTCATCCTCACAACACTAACACCTTTCTACTCCAGTGTTACCACTCTCTGGTGTTCAACACCCTTATGTCGAAAGCCCTTCATGTTGCTTGTTGGTTTGTTTACCGTCTCTAATTTTGAACTGCCAATCAGAAGTAAGGCAAATGGCCGGCACCACCCACTGGGAACTCTTGGGCTACACCTTACCAACGACTAGTGGGATTCACCGTCACTTTATAACGCCCCCATGATAGAAAGAGCAAGCAGTTTCGATTCAACCCCATAAGCTGCTGATTGCACATCGTAGCAGGTCAAAGATGTCTATGTCTGTGAACAAATCTGCTCAGAGAGTCCAGTCTCTTTTTTATCCATCTTTTTTCCTTGTGTACTAAAGTTCACATTGTCCAATTTCCATGAAGCAAGCCCATCAAGGTGTCAAATGTCATCTTTATTACTCCGTTAGATAGCAATTAAAAATATATTCCTAAAATTAGTTAAAAGTTCTTTTTTTAACGTCACTCATGTCGGTTACTAGACCTGTTTTTCTCAGCCTCATGTGGGTTTAACGGTAAATTACATACGGGTATAGTTTAACTAATTTTCATAGAAGCACTTAAATACTTAAACTCATCAAGCCGACTGAGTTAAATCACAAAACCTTCCTTGAATAGATATATATGTTATTGTATGTTGTATATGTATCAATGTATTTAGCCGTAAAATTAAAGTTAAAAAGGGGTAATTACCCGTTGTACTTATTACTATGCTTTTTCAAAGTCAAAATAGAAAGTTTTAGAATACCATTTTCAAGTCACTAAAAGCAATTGATAGTTAATTATTAATGGG
Organism: Limulus polyphemus; assembly: GCF_000517525.1. NCBI lineage: Eukaryota > Metazoa > Arthropoda > Merostomata > Xiphosura > Limulidae > Limulus > Limulus polyphemus. The sequence continues at coordinate 186,896 of NW_013667849.1, read as the reverse complement.
CGTGTAATACTCTATAAAATTTAAATTTCTGCCATATAATATTCAGAATCACGACTATGAGCCCTGCTCATTGATTAACATTATAATAAACAATGGAATTCAATGCAGTTATCAGATTACAGGTTCTCATTGTTCAACTTCATAATAAACAATGAAACCCAATAAGTTATCAGATGACGGGTTCTCATTGTTCAACTTCATAATAAACAATAAAACTCAATAAAGCTATCAGATGACGGGTTGCCGTTGTTTAACTTTATAATAAACAATGAAACTCAATAAAGCTATCAGATGACGGGTTCCTATAGTTTAACATCTTAATAAACAATAAAACTCAATAAAGCTATCAGATGACGGGTTCCTATAGTTTAACATCTTAATAAACAATAAAACTCAATAAAGCTATCAGATGACGGGTTCCTATAGTTTAACATCTTAATAAACAATAAAACTCAATAAAGCTATCAGATGACGGGTTGACGTTGTTTAACTTTATAATAAACAATGACACTCAATACAGTTATCAGATGACGGGCACTACCAAAAACTATTTATTGAACGTGATTAAATATGTAACTTTTGTTTCTTGTTGCGCTTGACAAAAAAAAAAAAGAAATTATAAGCATATTACAAAACGAATATGATTCAATTTTCCCCTAAACTTTATATTCACCCCACGAAGTAGTGGCCTCTATTCATTTGTTACTAGTGTCAACATTGGTATAAACATGTTAATTGCTAATTCTAAATGTTCATTTGATGAAAAAAAGTGTTTGTCGGCTACCGTTTTTCATGAAAACTAAAATTATGTTTCTATCTGGACATTTGTGGTTACAATGAGTAAATTACGAACATTACGCAAATTCAATAGGCATAAACATCCCTAAGTCTGCTTTTCAGGTCTGGTGTTGCAATGTTGTAACTATGAAAACTATGTGAAATATATATATATAGTTTTAATACATATTATCCTTTTATTAATGACCTCTCACTAATAACACAGAGGTATTAAAATATCGTAAATCTAACATGTCTTGGTATTAAAATATCGTAAATCTAACATGTCTCACTATTTTAATACCAAGACATGTTAGATTTACGATATTTTAATACCAAGACATGTTAGATTTACGATATTTTAGTACCAGGCCATGTAAGATTTACAATATTTTAATACCAAGACATGTTAGATTTACGATATTTTAATACCAAGACATGTTAGATTTACGATATTTTAATACCAAGACATGTTAGATTTACGATATTTTAATACCTCTGTGTTATTATTGTAAATCTAACATGTCTTGGTATTAAAATATCGTAAATCTAACATGTCTTGGTATTAAAATATTGAAAATCTTACATGGCCTGGTACTAAAATATCGTAAGTCTAACATGGCCTGGTATTAAAATATCGTAAATCTAGCATGTCTTGGTATTAAAATATTGTAAATCTTACATGGCCTGGTATTAAAATATCGTAAATCTTACATGGCCTGGTATTAAAATATTGTAAATCTTACATGGCCTGGTATTAAAATATTGTAAGTCTAACATGGCCTGGTATTAAAATATCGTAAATCTAACATGTCTTGGTATTAAAATATTGTAAATCTTACATGGCCTGGTATTAAAATATCGTAAATCTAACATGTCTTGGTATTAAAATATTGTAAGTCTTACATGGCCTGGTATTAAAATATCGTAAATCTAACATGTCTTGGTATTAAAATATTGTAAGTCTAACATGGCCTGGTATTAAAATATCGTAAATCTAACATGTCTTGGTATTAAAATATTGTAAATCTTACATGGCCTGGTATTAAAATATCGCAAATCTTACATGGCCTGGTATTAAAATATCGTAAGTATAACATGGCCTGGTATTAAAATATCATAAGTCTAACATGACCTGGTATTTAAGGTGCTCGATTCGCTACTTGCGGTCCGAAACTCGTCACCGAACATGCTCGCCCTTTCAACCGTTTGTAAAGAGTAACCTAAGAGTTGGTGGTGGGTGGTGTTGACAAGCTACTTTCCCTCTAGTCTATCTTTCAAAATTATGGACGGCTATAGCGCAGATAGTCAGCGAGTAGCTTTACTCGAAATTCAACTACCAAACAACTATATCATAATCAGATGAACGTTTTAGAAAATTAATAAACTACCATTAATTGAACATACAAGTCTTAAGTTTCAAAATACACTCACATGGCAAATCATACTGGTTATGAATTCTAGATATATATATGCATGCTAGAATTATAAGTTTTATGTTTAAGGCCCTTAATACTTACATCTTATGAAGCCCCCTGGTGGCTCAGCGGGTGTTTCAATCCCCGCGGTGGGTAGAACACAGATAGCTCATTGTGTAACTTTGTGCTTAATAACAATTAAATCATTTTATAAAAAAATACACCATATAATAATTAAGGCCTAACTTATATCTGTGAGCAGGCTGAACCATCTGTAGTGTAACTGATATTACAACTGAACACTGTGTTAAATGTTTAACAGATTCCTGCAAAATGGTTCTGCAAATGTTATTGAATGAAATTTTCTTAACTGTATATCATTAAATATTAAGAATAATGAATTTATAAATTTAATTACGTAAAAATTATAATATCGCTCTTTATAGCGAACTAATTGTATTAAGTTGTCAGTTGAAAAATCCCCAATTAAATTGTAACCCAACATGATATAATTCTCCAGATTGGCGTCTAATGTGTCTTGTTTTTTTTTGTAACTTCAAACTGTTTATTTTTTATTCATTTTTGCTAGTGAGTGATTATTACTGCGACTTCATGAACACTTACAAGTGTATTCGTATTTCCTGTACTGCTGAACTGTGTGTATCTTAATAGCTAACGAATGGTATTTCACGTGTTTTGTAAGTAATGACCTATTCCTTATAATGAGTTTCGTTAGTTTTGATGGTTATAATGTTTGAAATAATTTTGAACGGTTTGAATTAATGGTTGCACTAATGAAATTTATTTTGTATTGTTGGTTTAGTATATTGATTTAACACTAACTTAAATATCTTATACCAATATAATTTACTACTTACTCCAATCTATATTGGAACGGGAAGGCTATTGCTCTGATGAAATCAAACGTGGCTGAATTGTTTTCAGTTACATTCCTCTTAATTATTCCTTTATTGATATCTAATCAGAAGTGTCTTATAATAGTTTTCAGGTTCATCTTTACTCAGGAGGCTTTTCGTTCAGTACCAGACTTCTTCAGATAGGCTGAACATTCGGTAGACAAAATGTTTTTATGTGCAATACAACACATTCAATGCAGTAGTGTACAACGTCTAACAGGGAAACATCACATATCTGTTTAGGATACGTTTCGTTCAACATCTGAAAATATTAGATGGGTTGGTTTCATTATTTGTGGCGGACAACGGATGAGTGAGTAATGATTTTGTACTTCACGGAACAGAAATCCGCAAAGAACTAATTAAGAAGAGAAAAAAAACAAATCTTGAGTGAAGTATGATTTTAAAACTTCTGTTAAATCAAAAACGTTCAAAGCTTCGCCAGGGGAAAATAATAATAATTGATTTAAAAAAACATTCAAATTCAGTTTTCTTTACATCTTAACTGTCTTCGATAAACGTACAAATAAATAAAAAGTCGCAATGAGACGCAAAGCTTTTAGTTTGTGCATTTTCTCGTTAACTTGTGACAACCACAAACTTTAACAATTTTCATAAACAATCAACTAGATCGTTTAGGCTCAGGGGTTTTTCTAAACTTTTTTTTTTTTACACCTCTTGATTTGTTTTGTTTGGTTATTGTTAAGTGCAAGGCTACGCAATGATTTATCTGTGCTCTAACCACTGCGGGTATCCAATCCTAATCTTTAGCGTTATAAGCCCTCAGACTGACCACCGAGCTATACCTCTGAGAATCCTACTGTTCTCATTGTTATAAGAGAAAGTAACTTTATTTTATTTTGTCATGGTGTTCGGTGTTTTCAACGGAAACTGTTTGAATTGGCTATGAATTAGTTTGTACTTTATAAACCTTTTTGTAACAGCAATGAAAAATATACTACTATTAGCACACGTAAGATACTCTCTAGGTTATTCAAACTGAATCAGAACGTTTCATTGCGTACAAAGCTGACAACAGTCTTCAGAAACATAAAACTATTTGATATTAACCATACCGTTTAAAGTTTACGCTTCAAATTCTTACTTTTCTTAGTCTAAGGATGAGATTCATTTGAAAAATGTAGAATCAAAGTACAATATAATTGTAATTAGGCCAGAAATACTGGTTTCGCGAAGTAGGCTACCTATACTAAGAGGTGATGGTTGATTTGTTTCCAAAGGTGTAATTTTTTTTACATTGATCAGCATGTATTTGGATCTTGGATGTGTAATTGTTCCAGAGATAGGTTTCAATCCCTAAGATGGTTATAATGTGTTATAACTTCTTGTTGACTTTTTCCGGACAATGTATTTCTTTTGTTCATTTTTAAAAGCTCCATTTAATCGCTTAATTTTTCTTAATTCTCAAACATCCTTCAGCTATATAGCTAGTGCGTCCTTTACTAGTATTTCATGTTATTTTACTTGATTTTTGGGCTATATTGTTTTAGTTGTTTTCAAATGTTAATAAGTTAGAATAGTGAATATATATATATATATAACATTATTCTAGGTCAACTAAAATCATGCTTATCTCCATTACTGTTAAAGGAATGTAAGGAAACTTGGATGTGTTATAGATTGACTGACGCGGATTTATGGATTTACGTAAAAATGATGCAAACATACCCTCTTTTTCTATTACGTAAGACTGGTAAGAACTTACTTTCTTCTCGATTCTTCCATGAGCTAGAATGAATCATGACACACAGTAATGTGTCGTGCAGCCAAAACTATCTGCAGAACATACTGTGCGTTATCAACAGGAATGATAGTTTAGCAGTTTTCCATGTTCTATAGCCCAGTTTGTGGTAACCCAAACTACCACATATTTTCAGTGGGTTTGCTCTACTGGACTCTTACTTCACATACCAAATTTCAAGGCAATCCATTAAGAAATACACGAGATATAACAGTTTTGATTGAGTTTCTTCCTATTTTTTTCTTCGCACCGAAAGTACGGAAACTTTATTTGATAGAAAAACATACTAAACTTTCATGGATTTTTTTGAAGTTGTGCAAACAGATAGATCTTTACAACCTACAATTAGGCGTAAAATTTGGTCTAAGTATAAGCGACATGTGCAAAGGTATTCAACAAAAACCGCTCAATTTTAACCAAAATTTTACGCATGCCTACGCAAAAGTCACGTGAGCTATCGGTCTCACATTTTTACTACAGCTTCACTTAAGAGTGAAGGCGGACCGTTATTAGTTTTTGCCATTCGAGCTAAAAACGGCTGATTTAGAGCAGCAAAACTATAGGGTGAAAGTACGTGCAGATACATAAGTATTGGCTAGGCCAAGCAAACTAGATTAGTAGTTTCTATCTCAAGAATCATACGGGTGGACGGTTATTATTCATTATTCATTGCCAACTTCGTGCTAAATTTCATGAAAATAAAATTCTCTTAATTAAACAGCGTTTCGCGTCACGTGATATTAGCGTAAATAATGATGCTTGATACGGTTGTACCGAGTGCATATGGGTGATGAGAAGAAACCGTTAATCTAATAATGGCTGGAGACGGCTTGAATAGGTAATGATGAAAAACTTTAATGTAAGTTTAACATAACAGCAAATGTACAACGTTTCGACAAGGTTTTGTCATCATCAGGTACAAGTACTTTACACTGACACTGATATATATATATATATACAGTATGGAACAAAGAAGTCACATGACCGGAACTGTTGT